>NC_060288.1:13871262-14120885 GCF_021613505.1 Equus quagga | reverse complement strand
GATAGATAGATAGATAGATAGATAGATAGATAGATAGATAGATAGATGCTAGCTAGCTAGCTAGATCCTAGAATCCCTCAGCCGTCCCTGGCATGGGAGGTTTCTCTCTGGCTATCCTTCTCTCTGCGGCCTGTCTACTGGTATGTTTGCTCGATCCACCTTCTCCTCTGCCACCATTTCTTCACCTCTCCCTCCCTTTCTATGACCCACTAAGACCCTGTCATCCCCACTTAAGGGGTACACTAAAAAAAAATAATAGTAATAATCCTGTTCTGTGCAAAGCGAGCAATTTAATTCTTCTTTGTTTAGATTTATCATCAGCCTACACTGCAAGAAACTACTTTTTTTTATAATCGAATACACCCATTCATATTGTTTTTCTGAACAAAAGCAGTTCTAACCTCATGAAGAATTCTGCCTTCTTCCTAGTTCATTTGCATCCTGCCACCAGTTTTTAAAATCGCTGAATTTCCCCCACTAGGACTCTAAAATTTGTTTAACCTCAGAGTAGAAGGCATGAATGGTAGATACTTCGTATGACTCCAGGAAAAGGAATTTAGTCTTTGTCTAGAAACTTCCATCAGCAGAGGTCTAACTATAAGTCTTGATTCTTGATTTGCCTCTGGTTTAGAGGGGCAGGAGAATGGAAATCCCCACAATGTACGAAAACTCATTTTCTACGTATTTCTCTTCCTTTAAACTCCTCTTACTCCTTTTACCAGAACTTCTGGCAAGTAACATGTTGACTCACGATGTTTGATCACTTCCTTCCTCTGGAGATGCTAATGAGTTGTCAAGTGACCAATAGGCAGGATGAGACGAAAGGGCCCTCCGTGTTGCAGAAACTCGATCGTCTGGGTGTTAACAATTTGGAACGAGCAGTGACAAACTGAGACAGAATTAGGTTGGATGAGGAGGTGTCTCTTGCCTTCCAGCATGAAATCACTCTTTCTTTGTTTCGTTTTAAGTTCGGATTCTCTGGAGCCCATTTGGGTGTGTAAAGGTTGCAGCAGCAGGAATGACTGTATGTCTTAGGGATCTTAATCTCAGCCGTGTTGGAAAGACATTGAAAAGACCTTGTGGGGCAGCTAAGTCTGGCTTCCTCATCTTAGAGAGAAGGCATTCGCTTGGGAACATTTAGACAAATCGCTTCTCTCCTTCTCCACTTCTCTTTCAGGGCCAGAAGGTCCATCTGACAGTCCAGCTTGAACCTCTCTAGGGTAGGGAAGAACGCCTTTCTAGGAACATATGGAATGTTGATGGTGAAATGCCTGGAGAGTCATAATTATTGGAGACAAGTCTTTAATTCCAGGCGACGCAATATGTGGCATGAGTTGGAGAAGGGTGGGGAAGATGGACTCTCCTAAATTTTATAAGCCATAGACGTAGAGCTGCCAGGTAAAATATGGAATACTCACTTAAATTTGAATTTCAGATAAACAAATACATTTTTAGTATAAGCTTGTCCCACATATTGCATGGGACACATGCATAGTAAAGAAAATATATTTGCTCTTTATCTGAAGTTCAGATTTAACTGAGGCCCTGCATTTTTATTTGCTGGCAACCCTGTATAGTCGCCCAGTCATTCAGACTTTGTTTTGCTTCACTGAATGTAACAAGTGTTCGTGGGTGAAACAAACACAATGAGTGTGATAGTGCCTTGTGTTGACCTACTTTCAGTGAAAAAGTCACTTATTGTTTTCCCTTTGGGAATGTTGTTAACACGCTGATTGTGCTATGGAAATAACTCCCATCCAAAGGTCTTTTATTACATCATATGTGCTGCACGGAGAGAGCGTACCATCTAGGCTTCAGAAATCACTGCTTACTCCATTCTTTTCCTGCTTTTGATGCCTTTTTAAATTGTACTTTTTATTATGGAAAATTTCAAGCATACACTAAAGAAGAAAGAGCTGAACAATGGATCTCCACGTACTCATCATTCAGCTTCGGCAACCATCAATTCAGAATTAATACTACCTCTTCTATACCGCCCTGACTCTATCCATCCCAACCCCATTATTTTAAAATACAACCCAGAGAGCTGGAGCTTGATTGCTTTATAACTTTCTGTTCCCCACTGTGCGTTTTCTTTCCCAGGAATGGGATTATATGCATAATGGCTACCCCAAATCATCTAAATGCTGCTCTCCGTTTTCATAGTTCTGTAGTTGCCTGCCTTCCCAAATATAAAATCCAAAAAAAACATTTCCCAGCCTCCCTTGCCCCAGGGCCCATACATGAGACTTGAGTTTTGAAAGTCAGACCCACTTGGCACAAGCCTTTGGCTGGGACTCGAGCTATGGGAGGAAATAGGAGGGGTGGTGCGTATGTGCCCACCCTGCGGTGTCGTTCTGCGAGCTGTTCCTGGAAGCTGACCTGGGAACATATTCCTTCAGCTTTTCCAATGAGTCTGTGAATATTCTAACATACCTTAAGGCATCCTTCCTTCAAACACTAGCTAGAGAAGCTTCCGTTGACTTGAACTCAGGTAGCTTGACTGATAGAAAAGTTAATCCTTCTTACCTTCCAAAGAGGCAAGAGAAGAGAAGCACACACACGCATTGAAGTCACTCAGAAGAAAAATGTGATGATCTGTGTGAGTTTAATAATTTATTGAGCACTTCAGGCTAATGGGACCGCCCTAGAGCAAAGCAAGGCCTTCTACCTGCAGCATCAGCATCACTAAAGACTTGTAAATTCAAATTCTTGGCCCGCTCCCAAGACCTAGTGAATCAGAAACCTTGGGGGGAGCCCAGCGATCTGTGTTTTAATGAAGCAGTGATAATTTAAGTCTGGGGTCCGAAACGACAGCCTGAGAGCCAAATCCTGCCCACCGCCTGTTTTTGCAAATAAAATTTTATTGGAACCCAGCCACAATCATTTATGTATTGTCCCTGCTTTTGTGCTACAATGGCAGGGTTGAGTCCTCGTGACAGAGACCATATGGCCCACAAAGCCTGAAATATTTACTACCCGGCTTTTTACAGAAAAAGTTTGCTGACCTCTAATTTAGATTCACGCTAAAAGATGAGTCGATAAAAGTTAGAAGATGAGTCGATAAGAGTTGAACAGGAATGCCTGACACTAATTTGTAACAAAGTATAGCTGTTGGGATTGGTTTCCACGAAAGAGCTGTCTTCTACCATTTAGCTGAGGTCGGTGAATACAGAATAGCTGGCTATTTCTAACTTCTATCAATAGCAATCTTTGCTGCTGAGGACTTAAATTTAACAAAATCTTATTTGATCAAAATACATTAAAAAAAAAAGTGTGTGTGTGTATGTGTATCCAGCAGACCAATAATCTCTCAAACAGCCAAGAGCAATCACAGGAAAAGCCAACAAAGGCCTAATTCTATCCTTACTATTAGAGAAATAATTCCAATCCTCTTCCCAATCTGAATTTGTTTATCTGTGTTGTTGGGGCATTTTTCACAAATGCTATAAGTTAGGGACGGTGGATCTACAAAGTGAGTTCAGGGGGTGCGGAGAGTGGCCGGGGTAAACTATTTGAAATTGATATAAGGCAATCGAATTCTTCAGAACCGAGGATAGACAACTCTTACTTGATCGTGCTTCATTTCACTCTGCTCTGATCGTGCGGCTTGAAGAAGAGGCAGCCACACAGTGGGGGCTCCACCCACGTTCTAGTCCCTCATGAAGTGAGCCCAGGGTAAGGCAGGAGCCTGTTCACTAGGTACCGTTGATCCTGGGCAAGCATTTTTCCTCCCTGGTGGTCAGTTTTCTCACCTGGAGAAGATAAAGTGGGGCTGGATGATCTCTAAGATTCTTTCTAATTCTAAAAATACATTAATTGCTTTTCAAGTGATCCAGTTCTTCTTGTTGCACTGCTTATAGCTTCTAAGATACCTCTTAGAGACCATGCGGTACTCAAACCTAGGCTCTTCAAGGAAGAAGGAAATAACCCTTCTCAGACACTGCTGGTATGATAGCTTTTCTGGAAGACATGTTTATGGCGTCGATCAGAAGACTTAAAAACAATGCAGTCTCTTTGGTCCAGCAATTGCACTTTTGAATATTTATTCTAAGAAAATAAGAAAGGGTGTGTTCAATGATATAGCAACAAGCATGTTGGTTTCAGCACTGTTTATAACAATGAAAAATTGAGACAGCCTAAATGTCCTACCTAATCAATTTGGTTGAGTAATCCGTGGCACATACATATTATGGAATATCATGTGGCCATTTAAAATGATGTCATAAAATTATACTTATTCCCATAGATAAATACTCATACTGTTGAGTGATCAAAGCCTCATTTTTGTTATATTTTTCTGAAATGGACTTATTTATACCTATGTATGTTTACTATGTTACTATAGTTATACCTATCTGTATGCCTGCATTATAATCTACAAGGGTACACATGAAAATTTTCAAAATGGTTACTGTTGGGTCATAGGATTATGAGTATCTTTGATCCCCTTCTTGTCTTATCTTTATTTGTGATTTTCTACAGTGATGATGTATTACTTGTGTATGTATGTTAATACACACATCTCAGTTCAGAGAAGTAACACAAAATTTCAGTGGATAACTTTGGACTCCCTACCCTCTGCCTTAAATGACATAAGTGCCCTCCCCATGCAGCTAGATGGGGACAGCAGGCCCACAAGTGTTACAGGCCACCCTACTTTTGTAGAGAGGGAAAGAGGCAGGTATGACACTGCAGTCTCTTGCTCCTCCCTCCTTTCCTGGCTAGGATGACCAACCAGCCCAGTTCACTTGGCACTGAGTGATTTCTGAGGATGTGAGACTTTCAACACTCAACTGGGAAAATCCCAGGCAAACTGGGACAAGTTGGTCACTCTATTCCTGGCAGACTTGGGAAGACTGGCTAGTACTTGCACAGGTACATGGAGGTGCATTTCTGATTCACTCCATGGTATGTGTTCTCTTGAGAGATTACTTAGGAACTCTTGCTGACCCCTGGCTCTCCTGGCCAGGAGGGCCTATGAGCTCAGCAGGGTGGGGTCAGTACTCAGAGGAGGTCTTCCAACCCTCAAGAAAGCAGAGCTCATTTCAGGTGACACCTTCTCTTCTCTGCATTTATCTCAGTGCATGCATTTGTTCTGTGTCTGAACCTCTGTAAGTAAAATGAAACAAAGTGTTATCTGAATAATTCAGGCCAAATTAGCCATTCAGTGACTTAATTTCCCACTTCAACTATTACTGAACATTGAACTAATTAATATTGCTGCAGTTGCATTTATGGTATCCCATTAGCCCAATTGTGCCCGTTCCACTAAAGCTCCTGCCATCATTTTTATGAAGAGTGAAAGAGGAAAGGGATCAGAAGTGGGGACCAGCAAACCACAGTGGTGTGGAAAGGAAATGTGACGTGATGAAAGCAGAAGTCTGTGTAGACTGCTGGGAGATTAACACTGAATCTCTCTCTTTTTGTTGCACATGCACACACTTGTAAGTGGTGGGCGAGATAGTGCAAAGCAGGACTAATGCCAGTTCAACAAATGAAAGTTGTGGTCTCATCTTGCTGCCTGTCATCCTTCATTTGAAAGTAGCACCCCTTCTTTGCTACAGGTGAGCCGGGAGACGTTCTCATGGGTAATTTCAGGGAATCTGTCACACTGCTCACAGTCACATGATTCCCCTTGGATCTTAGTGTGCTAGAGTGCCCTGTTGGGGAATGTGTGAAGGGGAGCATCTCCCCAAAACAGACTGGGCACATTCCCTGGTGAGGTCATGCAGGTGAGTTAACAGGTGTTCCTTCTGTCCTCTACCCTAACGTGCGAGATTGCATTCGTTCCTAGTCCCCAAGGTCAGCACGTGGAGTGCAGTGGAGTGGAGTGGCCTAGACTTCAGAATTAGCCACATTTAGGATTGAACTGCAGTTCAATCACTTCCCAACTGGATGGCATTTGTCAAGTTATTTAGTGTCACTAAGTCTCAGTTTCCTCAGATGTACAATGGGAATAATCCAGTTCTACCTCATTCTCATTTTTCTCCTCTGCTGCGTTTCTTTGACCTGTGCTTCTTCATTGTCTGTAAAACACACGGAAAGAGAGTAGAGTTGATGCAGGGGTATTCCAGATTATTCTCATCTTCGGGACCACAGTGGCCACAAGCATGGAGCCTGGATCTTCCTCCACAGGGGAACTTTACCTTCATTTTTCTTTTCTGAGAAAGACTTTGATGCAGGAGTTTGTAAAGCATGTTCCATGGACCATTGGCCGTTCACCATGGCTCTCCAGGTGCGGTAAAATTCAGGGTGAGAAAGTGCTCACATTTCCTCGTAAGGGGGAGACAGAGTGAGAGGCCACACTGACTCTGGGTGAGGACTCAGTTCTGCTTTCAGAGCTCTGGGAAGATCAGATTTTTTTCTTCTTCTAGTCACTGTAAGTCCTACCAAGAGCCCACAGAATTCAATCCTTTGTTGTTGTCCACCTCTTCTTCACTAGCAGCACAAGACGACCAGGTCTGGGTAGCCAAAGCAATCCCTTGGCTTTTTGTTGTTTGTTTTACACCACTAAGAAGAACAGGGGGATTAGGTAGGAGAGTCCACTTAGCTGTTTGGTGAAGAAATAAGAGACGTGGTGAGATTCAGGTTCAGGTGCATTTTGCTGGTGGGAATGCAAATAAGATCCAGAGAAAGGTGATGTGAATGTGAGCCATGAGAGAGGTTCCCTGAAGGACGCACGAGAACGTCTTCTGACAAGACTGACGGAAAAGAGGGTGGGCCACTTTCAAAGGAAGGATGACTGGCGGCAAGATGAGATCACAACTAGCATATTTTTTTTGAATTGGCATCAGTCTCGCTCTACATCACATTTCCCACATGCACATGTGTGCCTGTGCAACATTAAAGAGGGGGTGATGAAAATCCCACCTCTTCTTTGTAAGCAAACCGAATCCAAGGACTCAAGACACTTGCTTGACCCAATTATCCAGAAATTAACTCCTTCATCCTCCTCCTTGTATTTTGAGAGAGAGGAAAGGTGGGTAGTGGAGCAGTGAGAGGACAAGTGAGGTGTGCTCAAGTGTATTTTGCTGGTGGGAGGTCACATTAATGCCAACTTTTAGAAAACAATTTGCCTGAATATGTAAAAGACTTTAAAAGTTTCCACTCGTTGATCCAATAATTCTAGTTCTAGGTATCCAGCCAAAGGAAATAATCAGTAAGGCAGATGAGCATGTATGTTAAGGGTACTCACTTGTAGCATTATAGTAAAATATTGGGAAAAATGAATATGACCGAGGATGGGAAATATCTAAATATATTAAGTATATCCATAGGATATACTTACACAGCCAGTGAAGGTGATATTTTAGACATATGCATTTTCTAGATTGAAAAGATATACATGTACGTTGTTTGAAAGTTTAAATAGTGTAACAAAGAAGAAGGAAGTCTCCATCTCACCTCAGACCCCGGTCCTTCTCTGTAGGTACGACTATTGTCATCAGTTATAGAGTGAGCTTTCGAAAAGAAAACGAGAAAGTGAAATAAGAAAATAATTCCAAAGTAATGGTTAGTGGAAGAAACATACAGAAAAAAAAAAGCTAACTTTTTGGTATAATTGCAGTTCAAGAAGGTTGGGATGAGAATAATATAGAAAAGAAATATTCCATGCTGTTTCTGAGTGGTGAAATTAAGGGTAATTTTTGTTTCTGCGTTGTAAAATTTCATTAATAATATGTAATTTTGCTTTCCAATACTCAGCGTTTAGGGAGTGGAAGACTATTCAAGTTCAGAATTCAGCAAAGAGCACAAATCATCTCTAAATAATAAATTTTTTCCCAAATCAAGGACTTTTATATTTATACATATATGCTCCCCTATTTTCCTCATGTGTAAGTTTCAAATAGCACAGCAGGCCAATTATAAGCCTATATGCTTTCATTCTAGAATACCCAGAAAAGGAGTTTTATCTCCCCACCAACCTTCTCCATCATCCCACTAAATCCACACACAGAGGAAAGTTGGAAAACACCACCCCAAGAAAGTCAGAGTGCTTGCTATTACTTGGTGGTCTTGTGCTCAAATAAAAGAGTTCCTCTAATTTTGCCTTGAAATGCCAAATGCTGAAGTTGGAACTTTGTCTTTCTATAAATGAATCCATCAGGGAAAATAAATTTGACATTGGTTCTTAGGTCAAGATCTAATGTTATGAGATTTTTCACAAGAATCCCAAGGGGAAATATTTGTCTGGTTTGTATATGACAGTGCTTAGGAACAAACTCTCCAAGGTCCCCAAAATGTTAAATGTTCATTTGAGAGTCAAATACAGGTTTTTAGATTTACAATGGTATTTGAGTCCGAACACAAATTTTAAAGAGAAAGGCATTCCTAAATACACCTAAAAGGATAAAGTGTTCACTTCCGATATTGGAAAGAGCCCTCTGAACTTCCGTTGAAGTGCGTGTTTGTGTTCTCATGCTGAGATTCCCATGGTGCTGTGAAAACTCTTACTGGAGAGGAGGTGGAAGGGTATTGGCTTCTCATTCCGTTCAGAATCTTCCTATCTACCCCATTGTCCCTATGGCCAGTGGTCAGGTTCACCTGAGTCTGGGCTGGAACAAGCAAATATCCTATTTGTAGTATATCCACATAGCATAGTATTGGTTAATTGGTCAAGAAGATGATGATGTTAGTAATTACTTGAACTAAGATTTGCTCTTGCCATGGGTAAACAGATTACTCACAGCAGAGATGAGGCAAACTTCAAGTAGCACCAAATGCCATTTTGAAGTAATCTGAAGATTACTTGGTACCACATGAACAATTTTTTCCTTTAGTCCTTCCCACACTTATCACTTTATTAGGCTAAATTTGACAGCTGTGAGCTGGTAGTTCTAGAAGCAATAAGGAGCCAGGGCTGTGGGCAGAGGTCTGCCACTGGAACTAGATTCAAATTTGTATTTCCTCACGTTTCGAGTTCTTGAGTCCCTGGTGATTTATAGATTTATAGACATATTTTGTATTAGTTTGCTAGGGTCACTGCAACAAGGTAATACAAGCTGGGTGACTTAACAGAAATTTATTTTCTCACAGTTCTGGAGGTTAGAAGTCCAAGTTCAAGGTATCAGTAGGGTTGGTTCCTTCCGAGGCTGCGAGGGGGACAGCTGGCCCGGGCCCCTCCCAGCTCCTGGTGGTTAGCTGGCACTCTGGCGTCCTTGGGCTTGTCGATGCATCAGCCCGATCTCCTCCTTCACGTTCACATGGTGTTTTCCTTGTGTGTGAATCTGTCTCCACATTTCTCCTTTTTATGAGGACACCAGTCCTATTGCATTAGGGTCCCGCCCTCTCCCAGTATGACCTCATCTTAATTACATCTGCAACAACTCTATTTCTAAATAAGGTCATCTTCCGAGGTATTGGGGAGTCAGGACTTCAACACATGAATTGTTAGGGGACACAATTCAGCTTGTAAGAAATATACACACAGACAATGTATAATGTTTTTGAGGGGAGACAAACACAGTGAAGGCCAGTTTGGCCTGCTCCAGACACTGATGGCATGACAGTCTTCCTCGAACCCCACAGCATTGCTGTGAGACATGTATGTCTGCTGCTGGCCACCACAGTTATGCATTAAGTACATTTGTGGCATTGCCTTTGCATTTGATGGTAGAATGATGTTTCATGTATCAGTATATTTTTTGGCAATAATCATAGCTACATATGCATGCAACTAGCAAATGGGCCAGTTGAAAAGTGTATGAAATGTGGTTTAAGATTTCACAGAATTTCTTCCATTTTTTAGGGTAAATAGCCTCATTTACTTCTTCATTCCAGTTTAGATACTTATCTATTCCACACTGGTTCACTTTCAGCTTGGGCAATTGTGCATCATCAGAGCAGACACTCATGAGGTGGGCCCCGGAAGTGACAGGATTGGATCAGCTAGAACTTGAAAATTTCTACAGCCTTGTGGATTCTGAGAAAATGGCATTTGGTGCTACTTGAAGTTTGCCTCATCTCTGCTGTGAGTACACTGGGCCACCGCACGTTTAACAAGGGAAGTCCTGCGATGTTGCCCCCATAGTCCTGAAGATCCAGGATCGCATCGTTCTTTGAAGTCGTCATGGAGAAACCAGTGGGTACCGAGTGGCTATTACGAGTGTGCCAACGCCAATCTGTCAGAAAACAGATCTGGATTCACCTCTCACCAGCAGTCAGGAGACTATCACATCTGGCCAATAGAGCAAAGCACACATTTAAGGAAACAGAACGTAAGTTCTTGAGTGTTCTAGAGAGCGTAATCTACCAGAAGACATTTGCTGAGTGTCAGATACAGATACAAGGACATCAGGGGACTACAAAACGAAAAGGCACAACATCCATATAAAGAATGTTTGGGGGCCGGCTTGGTGGTATAGTGGTTAAGTTTGCATGCTCTGCTTTGGTGGCCTGGGGTTCGCTGGTTCAGATCCTAGGCGCAAACCTACACACTTCTCATCAAGCCATGCTGTGGCCACATCCCACATACAAAATAGAGGAAAATTGGCACAGATGTTAGCTCAGTGACAATCTTCCTCAAGCAAAAAGAGGAAGATTGGCAACAGATGTTAGCTCAGGGTCAATCTTCCTCACCAAAAAAAAAAGTTTATAAAACAACTTAAGACTTTAAAAATAATTATTTTTTTGAAAGACAGATATTTTTCCTTAAGTTTTAAGGGAGGATGCTAATGAGTTTTAAATATTATTTATCATTCAAATGCAGAAAAAAACCTCTTTTAAAATTATGGTACTCCACATACCCATCAGCTAGCTTCAACAATTATTAATACTTGTTATAAGTTAACTGTTTAATAATGACAATGACAGTAGCAATTATTGGCAATTTAAAAGCTTTGCCAGAGAATATTACAAATAGCGGACGAGGCATTAAGGAAAATGAAAAAATGAGCTGGGATATTTCTTGACAAGCTCCAATTCCTAAAATAATATCCAATTACATTATGGACATTGAGGATCACTGTGGACTCTCATAACGAGTCCAAGCAGCCAGTTGAGTTTCCGATGGCAGAGGATCTCACCCCCATTCTAAGTGCTGAGTTAGGCAACATCCCAGGGGCCTCTCTACAAGAGCTAAGGGCTGATATTTGCCCAGCAACCCCTCTCTCTGCAGTTGCTGTGAGCACCGAGTCTCTCAAGCTCTTCAGTCTGTGAACCTCTTTGATGAGGCAAAACCCCTCCCACCGTCTGCCCTACCTGTCCGCTCTGACCACGAGGGAGGGCCTGCCTTCGCTCGCTTTTTCTGTCCAGTGTTTTGATGGATGATGAGTTTCCAGAAACCCAGCTGCTCCGAACAAAAACCACATCTCCTTTTCTCTGTTCTCTTTGTGGTAGTCGGGGAACATAAATGTGTTTCCCATTATTGGGTCTGTTTTACAATGTGAGTTCCTGTTGGGGTTCATTGTTTTGGGCATTACTAGCGATTTCAGCTCATACAAGACTGGCCTTTCCTTAATGTTTAACAATGGCAATCTGAGAGGAAGACAGGAAAACCTGAAGTGTTTTGCTAAATTTAAAGACTCAACCAGATATTAAGGTTGGGGAGATTTTTCTTGCTTTAAAACACTTGTAATCCCCTAGTGTGTGTATGCATTATGACGGTGGGGTGGGGCACCTGGAATGGGGTGATGGCTGATAGGACAGACCCTAAGAGAATTCCAAGATTAAAAGCCATCGTGGCACATGGAAAGAGAAGAGGAATTAGAACCAGAAGGTCTGGTTTGAATCCTGAGTCTTCCTTCTTGGCTGTTTGCACAGCTAGCGACTTTGGGTAAGTTAGTTCACCCTGCTGAGCCCTACATTCATCGTCTGCAAGAAGAAGAGAACATAACCTACTCCTTAGAGTTGTTGTGAAGATTAAATGAGATGCCGAATGGAAGCATCTGGCACTTTATGTGTGTTCAATAATCGGTACTCCTTATTATTTCTTATCTCCCTGTGTGCTGGCAAGGAGTGACAGCATTGCAAATACAGGGCCTGTGACCAAGGGATACCCAAATCCACGGAACAGCTGTGTGCAGTAGAGATTTGCTCTGTGTTTAAGGATCATCTATGGGGGCAGGAGGAGACCATTGATTAACCTAGCTCTGTGACCTGGGCAAGTCGCTTAGCCTTCATAACCTTATTAAGAAAACATCTATTGAGCCCCTGCCTCCTAGCTCCAGGGCGTTGGGTCATCTGTGATATGGAAACCATAGTATCCCCACTTTCATCACAGGGCTGACCTGGGGATCAAATGAGAGAATGTCTGTGAAAGTACTTGGTAAACTTTAAGCACTATCTAAATGTCCTGCTGTGGACCTGAGGCAGAGAGAACATTTACTCTGTCCCATTCATGAGGTCCAAATACAAACTCTCCATCCGTCTGCATTCAGCAGAGAACAAACACATTCTATTTGGCTTTAGCGTTGAATGAAAGGTAAACAGTACCTTTTCAGTTGCTTTGAAAGAGAGTTCCTCTCTGCTCCCTTCACAACAAAGGCAGGCCCTTTGACTACTTCCTGCTGAGTTTAGAAGAGATGCTGGATTCCAAGGGCCTTAGAGGATGTGGAAAGTGAAGCGACGGAACAAGTGTGTCTAAAGACACCCACACTTGGTTCTCAATGGACTGGCTTTTTCTGAAGCCCCAAACGAAGGCCAAGCACCCCGAGGCAATTGCCTTCTTCTTGCATGGGGTAATCCCAGGGAAAACACATGTGAAAGCTCTTGGACAATATCACTGCTGGGTTGTGTAATGTATTACCATGAAGGTGATGAGGAGGGCAGAGTGGTGGCCTGGAGCTGGCCTGGGAAGTTGGTCCAGTGGCTTGACTTTCATGGTACCTTTCAGGATGACTGTGAGAAGAGTCCTAAGTGAATCCAAAGTCCTGCAAGGTTTGTCCTTGAAATGTCTATCACTTCCTGTCTATCACCATTCTCCATCGGACTTCCTCACTAGCACGCTTTCCTTCAGTCTTACCAGTCCATCCCGCGTGTCCTAAATACTGCCTCTGGGATGGGGAATTCAGGCTTTTCACTATCTAGATGAGCCAACTTTTCGTACCTAAGTCCCAAACAAACTCACGTCCCCATCATATCTTTACTTTTGCTCCAGCTGTCACTTTCTCTGCAGGCTCCTTTTTATACCCTCACTACCCTTCAGGACACTGTGCTTTACCTTCCTGTGAAGGCTTTTGTGACAATTCAATCCCACTGCTCTTTCTCCCTCTCTGGTGTAATATAGTATAGGATAGTACGTATTTTCCGTATTACTCTCTGGCCTTTAACAATTTTCTATTCCTTATTCATTCATTAACAATTTGCCTTTGTACCAGGCACTGTATTGTGTACTGGGATCCAATGGTGAACCAAACTTGGCCTCTCCCAAGAAGAAATTTACCATTTAATAAGAGAGAAGGGAGATTTCAAGAAAAAAAGGAAAATAATATGTAATACATCATAAAGAGGATGGATATTATTCTAAAAGTAATGAAAGCCATTATAGTTTTAAAACATTTTTTAACCAGCTTTATTGGGGTATAATTAACATACAGTAAACTGCACTTATTCAAAATATACAACTTGATAAGTTTTGACATAGGTATGTACCCATAAGACCATCATGACAATAGAGTGAGCATATTCATCAACCCCAAAAGTTTTCTCGTGCTTCCTCCTTCTCCTACCCCTGCCCTAAGCAACAGCTGATCTGCAACACTACTGATTAGTTTGAATTTTCTGGAATTTTATATAAATAATCATGCAATATATATTCTTTTCTGTGTGTGGCTTCTTTCATTCAGTGTATTTATTTTGAGATTCCTTCATGTTGTAGCCTGTACAAAAAAAAAAAAAAAAGCTCCTGCTTTTTCTGCTGAATAGTATTCTGTTGTATGATGTATCAGTCTGTTTATCCAAACACCTGTTGATGGACCTTTGGTTGGTTTCCACTTTGGGGCTATTATAATAGTGTTGCTATGAACCTTTGCCTACAAGTATTTATGTGGACATATGTTTTCATTTCTTTTGGGTAGACAACTAGGAGTGGAATTTCTCTGTTGTATGGTAAATTTATGTTTAATTTTCTAAGGAACTGCCAGGTCCCTTTGACTCAGGGCCATCATTCTGTTCATGTCAGCTCATTGGGGAATAATGTAGACATAGACAAAGATGGTGAAGCAAGAAAATAATAGCTAACATTTATTATACATTTCCCACATGCAGGGCGTTGTGCTACGAATTTTAAATGCATTATTCCTTAATCCCTCTGACAAACACCCTGAGATGGGCTTATGATTATCCTCATTTATGGATGAAGCAACTGAGACTTTTTGAAATTAAGTAACTTCCCAAGATCTCTTATCTACCAGCAAAGAAGCCAAAACTCAGACCTAGGCCTTTCTGACCCCAAAGTTTATAATCAGAACCACAGTGTGAGTAAGATTGAGCTACGGATGCGAAAGTCAAGACACTTGTCTTGTGCTTTGCTTTCTTCTCAGGCTGGGAAGGGGGACAGCACAACATTCTGTTCCTCCGAGGCGGGGTTCTGTTTCGCTGAGATGTTGCTTTCATTTTTTTTTACCCGTTAGTCTAAGAATTCAAGCAAAATATTATGTGCAAGTTACAGTTTAGAAATCATTTTATAGATTTCTCTAGAACTCTATAGAAATCATTTATAAAGTTGTCTAATCCAAATGTATGACTATATTTAAAATGTATTTCTTTTTTACTAGGCTTAGATCATAGTTCTTTAGTGGGCCTCATCCATCAAAATGCAATCAATGGGAATGACTGTGTGAGGAATCCCGAGGATCTATACTATTTGGAGGCAGACTGATACAGCAGAAAGAACACGAGTTTGGGAGTAAGAGACTTGGGTTGGCTACGCAGTCTGATAGTTTGCAGGGGGAAAGCTATTTAAACTTTGTTTTCCTCATCTGTGGAGCGGAGACAGTAATATCTATTTTAGAGAGTGGTTTTAAGGATTAAAGAAGATTACAAGTCAAAGCCTTAGGCTCTTGGTGAGTGTCAGTTCCTAGTTCCTTTTTCCACTTCTCTTTTTTTTAAAGGACTCAAACTTTTTCATCCTAGCTTAATATCTGAAGCCCTTGCAGCTAGAGGTTGGTAATCCCTCCCGAACCGTAGGCAAGATTTTGCATGTTTGTTCATGTACATTTTGGCGAGAAAATGTCCTTGGCTTCCATCAGGTTTCAAAGCAATCCATGATTCTAAAACAGTTCAGAACCACCGTGAGACTGTTCTTCATTCATTTATTCACTCGACAACATTTATTGAATACCCACTATGGGTGAGCCCCTAAGTAGAGAATGAGAAACTGCAGGGTTTTGTGAATTTGCAGGTTACCACACTAAATACACACATCCTAGAGAACGTTTGGTGCATGAAGAAGAAAGCAGAAGAGTCCTAGGGTGGAGATGAAGATGATATGAGGTAAGCAGGGAAAAGACTCAGGAATCAAGGATATGAACTTTCCTGACTTTCACCCACGGCTGCAGACGCTGCAGACAACCGTGCAGGTTCTCCCTGGACAGCAGTGCCAGCCGTGGGGAGAGGGGGCGTGGTGGTGGGGAAATGCAGCCTGACCTCCCCTCACCCCTCTGAGGGCCCTCAGAACCTACCTGGAGGGGGCTCCTTTTTCTGGTTTGCCAGAAGGTGCCCTGCAGGCTGCCAGCCCAGTGGGGTGCTGCTACACAGCGTAACATTTTCCTTTAGTGGTTTAGCTGTTAAACTTTAAAGTGGATCAACTCTAGCCCTGAAAGAAAAAAAAAGAGTGTTCTTTGCTCAATTGATCTCTTAAAGGACATGATAAAGATAACAGTCAGTCGGGTCACTATGTCAACAGTGTTTTGAAAACAAAGGAGGTGTCTTTTGGTCTTCCCAGGTAGTTAGCAAGCGGAGCTGGAAAACTCCTAAAGCCAGTGGGGAATTTGGGTATTATGTGGCTCAAACCCCTCATTTTACAGATGAAGAAACTGGGGCCCAGGGAAATTGTGACTTTTCCGAGGTTTCATGGCCTTTTCTTAAGCGAGGGCTGCTGTCAGTAAGTGAAGCGGCTGGGGAGCAGATGGTGAATGAAGGCACGTTCTGGATGATTCATTGTAGGTGCCGTGAGCATTTAATAGTGGGAAAGGCCCCCGTGCGGTGGACCCCATTTCTGTGGACCAGGCCACAGTGACCAGCTCCACCTGCCCCATCCTATCTCGGCCTGGAGCCTGTGCATATTTATTCTTTGGAGTCTTGTACTTTGCTCTTTTATTTTTACTGGCTGTGCGCTTGTGTTTGTTCTTGGCGCTCTCTTCATGCATATTTCAGGCGGCCCCATGTTTAACTTGAGCTCAGGACTAAATATAACCACTCTTATCACCAGAGCCAGCCATACATGTCAGCCCCTTTCGGTGTGTGTGTCAACTCCACTCCAGTTTGCCTGCCACAGACCTGAGACCCAAGGTTCTCAGGAAATTGCTACCACATCCACATTGCACAAGGACAAGCTTCCAACCCCACCCCCTCCGTGGGGTTCTCCTATCAACCATGTTCTCGCCCGTCTAGGTGATTCCTGTGCTGATTAACAGTTTTCTATAGGGTTCATAAATTATTTTGTCGTTTTAATGTTGTCAAAACAAGAGTGTCTGTGTCTTCTACCTACCTTTTCCCATTCACTCCGCTCAATGCTGAGAATACATTAGGTGCTTGCCAATTTCTCACTTTCTTGAGAACATGGAAGAACATTCCAGCTAAGATTTCCCTTCTTTGCCAGATACAGTAGAATCTGCTATGACCTGTGTTACAAGGCCGGGTGAATTATAGACAAGAAGAGTGGCCGAGAGCGACAGCAGGACCTCTTATACGAATACACTTAGTGAGGGAGGAAAGAGGACAGTTGCTCTTCAGCCAGTTGAATCAACCTAGGAACGATGAGATAACAGAACTGGAAACCACATTGCTTTCACATCCTCAGACTTGTCTGAAAGCAGATCCTTTAAAAGTTCTCCGAGGTCCATAAGGTCAGAGATTCGCTCCTTTGCAAGAATACTATAGGCAATGACATCATTTCCCAAACCAGTCCTTCTTTCCCTCCCTCCCTTCCTTCTAGCAATTATTGAGTACCTACTATGTATAAAGCTCTGGGTTAGCAAGGAAGACCAACATGTGCTCCTTGTACTTAAGGAGCTTACTATTTAGGAGAAAAGACAAACAGCTACATTAAAAGGACTAAGAAAAGGCCATTAGGTAAGATGACTGGGCTGCTATTGGGGGCTGTCAGGAGAGCAATTCAGATGTTTAGAAGCAGAGGCCATTTTGGCAGGGGTTTAGGGCAATTAAGAAAGCAGAGAAAGAAGATGGTAAAGAGAAGACGAGAAGAAGATTCTGTGTGTTTGTTTGTGTGGTTTTGAGCTTGTGTCAACCCCAGGAAGGAAGCAAGTGGAGAAGATGAGATTGCAGGTACTGAGGAATGCATGCAATGGACCACAAATGGGATTCCATCAGAGAAGGCGAGAACATGTGTATCGGGGCAGGGCGTGGGGCCATGCTTTGTGTGCTGCTCAATCAGGATGATTCTGATTGTTTCTTCATCCTGTAGATGTGTAAGTAGTGAATTTTCTGCGTGGCTGACTGGCTACAAAAGGCTGTTCTCCAAAAGATCTTCTCCATTTTTGTGCTGGCTGTAGGTGAGGAAGGGAAATCGTTTTTGCTCTTTGCCCTCTGTTCTGTGTTTACAGGGTTACCTCATGCCATCAGGACCTTGCGTGAGGACACAGTGTCCAAAACCATTCATTAGAAGAACCATTCTGGTCGGTGCGCATCCAGTGGCTGCAGGGCTGCTGGTGGGGACAGGGTGGGCACGGATGGTGAGAACTGGAGGCTGCCTAGCTTTGACATCTCTACAGCAGTGAGCCTGAGAGGGCCTAAGGAGGGTGTCCTCACGGTGCAGCTGAGAACACACAGCATGGGGGAGCCTGCTGACAAGGAGGTGGGGCTGGCTGCGAGCTCAAGATGGGGCCTTCTGACTTTCAGTGATTCATTGTTAGAACCGGAATTTCAGGGTTCCTGTAGCCTGGGGTCCACATAGGTAGGTGTTAGAAAACTGGAATTACTAGATGATTAAGCGGTATGGCATGTGGATATATTCAGAGTGTGAAAGCTTTACCCAAGAACACAGAGCAGGATCTTATCTCTACTGCCTCAGTTGGACATATGATATTACACTGGACATAAGATCATAGCCTTTGTCTCCCTTGGAAACAGGCAGTAAAATGAGATGAAAAAATGTTCAGCTTATATTTTAAATCAGATTGAAAGACCAATTCATTTTGATCACAAGCATATGGCTTTTGTTATTCCACAGCCCATATAAAATGAGATAACATGAGTCGTGTGTATCCCACAACTGGGTAGATGCTCGAACATGCTAATCTCTACCCCATACCACCTGTTTCCCAGAGAAGAAAGTCTCAACTCCACACACTGCAAGCCTTTCTGCGCAGCCTGGTTCCCTTTGTTGTGTTCAATAATACTTGAGCCCCAACTGTGTGTCAGGCTGAGGAACACAGGAAAGTCCCTGCTCTCATGGAATTTAAATTCAATAGGAGAAAAAGTGGAGAAACAAATAAAACAAAGTGTATAATGTCAGGTAGTGAAAAGTACTATAAAAAAACGCAGCTGAGTAAGAGAAGAGAGCTTCTGCCTTTATTATCTTTATCTCACCCTTAGCCACAAGAGGAACTGTCTGCTGTAGCCAGGCAGACATCCCACCGTCCCAGCAGAGAGCTCCCTGAGGGACAAAGTGGGTGCATCTCAACAATTTCTTTCACCAGAAATCCCTCCAACTCCCTTACCCTTATCTCGCCTGCCTACGGTTATGCTGTCATTGATTCCAATCTCAATACTTCTTCCATTTGGTTTCAGTTTCCTTCTTAAAGTACATCCTTTTCATTGAGTAGTATATTCTCTCAGTCTTTGACTATATCTTTATTTCATCTCTACTTTGTTTAAAAGTTTAGCCCTGTGTAGATTCTAGGTTAAGATTATTTTCCCTCATCGGTTGGAAATATTATTCCATTGTCTTCTAGTGTCTATTGCAGCTGTTGAGAAATCTTCAGTCAGGCTAATTGTTGTCCTTTGTATAATTCGGTTTTTTCTCTTCTCTTCCCTTCCCTCTCTCTCTCTGTTTTTTCTTTTTCTCTCTTTCTCACTTTTTCCTTTGGCTGCTTTTAAGTTTTTTGGTTTTTTAAAAAAATTGTGTGAGTGTATGACTGCATGTTTTCTGGAGCTTGACCACAGGTCATGTTGGTATAGATTTATTTTTCTCTGTCTTGCCTGGAACTGATGTCTCCATATCTTCAAATATGAATTCTTTTCATTCTCCCAAAACTTAAACTTCAATTAAATATTGGTCCTTCTTTTCTATCTTCTATTTCTCTTAATACTTTTTAATATTTTCTCTCTCTTTACATCTCTGGCTTCATAATGGGTAATCTGTTTATATCTACTTCACAATTACAAATTACAATGACCTATTTTGCAATCCACAGATTCTCTCTTCAGTTTTGCTAATCTGCAGTTAAACTGTAAATTGCATTTTAATCTTAAGGATGACATTTATTTGTTTTTAGAAAAATTTTTGTCAAATCTTTTTTTCTTTTTCCATAGTGCCCTGTTCTTCTCTTGGGGTTTTGCCTTTTTTGGGGTTTGTATTTAATCATTTCAAACGTATTTCTTTTACATTCTCTTTCAGATTGCCGTTCTATTCCATCTAGTCTAATTGTCCATTTTATTTTGTCTTCTTATTCTTGCAAATGGTGGGTTATTTCCTTATGTATTTTGTCATTATTTTTTCATTTGTGCTCTAATAGAGTTTGTGCAGCCAGCCCTGGTGGTCTGGTGGTTAAGATTCACTGCTCTCACCACTGTGGCTGGGGTTCCTTCCTGCTCAGACAACCACAACACCCGTCTGTTGGTTGTCATACTGTGGTGGCTGCATGTTGCTGTGATACTGAAAGTTATGCCACTGGTATTTCAAATACCAGCATGGTTATCCATGGTGGACAGGTTTCAGTGGAGCTTCCAGACTAGACAGACTAGGAAGAAGGACCTGGCCACCGACTTCCAAAAACACTGGCCTTGAAAACCCTGTGAATAACAGCGGAGCATTGTCTGATGGAGCTGGAAGGTGAGAGGATGGTGCAAAAAGACTGGGCAGGGCTCAATTCTGCTTTACACAGGGTCACTAGGAGTTGGAATCAACTCCATGGCGCTCACAAGAGACTGTGTGTGTGTGTGAAAGTTTTTGTGGCATGAATTTTGAGAGCATCCTTCTAATGGTTGCCTCTGTTCCTGCCAAGGACTCTATGGGTATCACTGGCTGAAGACCAGGTTTTTACGTTAATTCCTGAATTTAGGATTTTCTAGACCACACAGGTGAATCTGAAGCTTTCATCCATCCAAGATACAGGCCTAGAGTTCCTGTGTTTCAGGGGAGACTTTATTTCCTTACCAGGAGTCCAACCAGGAACAGAAGAACTTTCTAGTAATATCTTTGTACTGACGGGTGGATTTTTCTTGTCTCTCTTTTACCTGAGTTGGTAGCTCTATCAGAGTCCCAGCTCAGTGCAGGAATTTCAGTTTCCAGCTCCATATCTCTATCAGTCCCAAAGCCTTGTTGAGGTCGAATATGCAGGCTAAATATTTACTTTAAAACCCAGTGCTGCTGAGATCCTAAAAGCAGTCCTTGAAACAGCAGCATCAGCAGTGCCTTGGAGATTACTAGAAATGCGGAATCTCAGTCCCACTCAGACCCATAGCATCGGAATTTTCCTCCTAACAAGATCCCAGGTGATTCATGTGCACATTAGAGTTTGAGAAGCATTGTCCCAGATCCCCATGTTATATAGTCCTCTTTCTTCCAGCCTCTCCCCTAGAGAGGTACAACATCAGCTCATGTGTTTTCTAGTTTGCTTTTTTAAAACTTTCCTCTGCATTTTGAAAGTGAGAACTTCTCTTTCTTGGGAGCTCATCTATGCATTTTAAAACACTTTTGTTAAAACCTTCTTAGTCTGCCATATCACCTGGCCTGGAAGGCCAATCCTCCTCGTTCTTCCAAGTCCAGCTTTTAAGTATTTAGCAGCTTCCGAGGCTAGACCCTAGCTTAGTGCCTCGTGAATGCAGATACTCAATAACTCTGTAGCTTCTATGTTCCAATGATGGATTAGAAATGTTCTTTTGAAAGTTGCATAGTCAAGTGCATAGTTTTTGCTTGGTTCCTCCCTTGCATGGTAGCCTCCTCTTTTTTTATCTATTAATGCTTTGATCCGTAACATCCTCTGGTCCTGCATTATACTTTTTACAAAGCTGGGTCTGGCTCAATGCTAGGTCTCTTCTCTTGCACCACGGAATTTCTCTAGCGAGATAGGAGAAATCAGTTGTGCTCTCGGAGTTACAGACACTGAACAACACAGCAGGGGCCAGTTTATCAGTGGACCCCTCTTTCAGAGTGTCTGATGAATAGTTGGTTATCTCAACCCATGCCCGGTCAGCCCGTGCATGGAGGCCTGGGGAGTAAAAGCTCCCGTAGAGGCAGGTTTCTCCAGATTCGTTCCACAGGAATTAACTGCACACTCATTCATGGCATTGCAGCATCCTGAACCCTAGGGATGCCTGAAGGGGAAGAGGAAGCAACCTCTGACTTTGGGGAGCTTATTGTCATATGACACCAAGGTATGCATGTCCAAAAGAAAGAGAAGAAAAATCCCAAGATGTTAGATAAGCAAGTGCCTGCTAGAGAGGTAGAGACTGTACGAAAGTGCTCAGGGAACATCAAATAAAGAGAAGGATCTCCATAGGATGGGGCAGGGTGACAGTGTTCCTTCATTTGTTTAAGTGGCTGCTAAATCCTTATCCCCTGCCTGCTTCTGCTTGGGGCAAATCATTCTCCTTTGTTTCAAAGAGAAGGAAGGAGCCCTTTGCCCTCGCTTGCCTGGGACATCCATCACACCAACCACGGAGGCCTTGGCTATGTATACCATTTTGGGGGCTCTGCTTGGCATAAAAAAGATATCTTCCCCGCATGAAATGAGGAGGGATTTCTGCTTTCTTTCCACCTCCTGTAGGGTACATCTGGCCCACAGTCCCTGATCATTGTTTGCATAGCTTTAATCCAAATGCCTACATTGTTTTTTGAATGGTGAAACACTGAGCCAACAATAACCTTAGGTCTTGATCTGCTCTGTTCATCTGGAGGGTAGGATTATTATCTGAAGCTCCCTTCCAGCCAGTCTGCTACGCTCTTTGTTTCCTGGAAAGCCAAGATCATTGTCTTTGAAACTTTGCTCACAGTACTCCCACCCCTGGAATCCTTTACCCCACTCCTTTCTGAATCCTACTCATTCTTAAGAGTCATCCTACTATTACCAGGGTGACTTTGTGTCTGCACTAATTATTTGAAACTTCAGTTGTGCCTTATATGGTTAGGAATTCCTTTTTTGCCATTCTGACTTATCTCCCCAAATATATTTTAAGCTTTTTGAAGTCAGAGAGCTTATAGCATGCAGCATAATGGCAGGTAGAGAGCAAGTTTTCAAAGGCCTCGGGAAAGTCTGTTGATTCCAAACTCATATTATTGAATATCAATATAGTATTCAATTATTCACATGATCCAATGAATTATTTCTATATGATGCCCAGGTTGTAGTGGAAATCGTATCAAAGAGTAGCTAAAAACATAGGACCGTCTTGTTCATAATGGTTATAGGAAATGAGCCAGGTTTTCCCCTGTCCGGGGAGGTGGAATGCCTCACTCGTGCTTGCCTACACACAGTGCCTCCCTCCACCTGCCACCAACACTTCCTACTATCTTTTCTCTCATGTAGGATAGTAAAACGTCACATGCAACTTCTTCATTGTATGTATTTGGAAGCTCTGTAATTAGGTCCACACACATATATAATTGTTATGTCTTCCTGATAAACTGATAATTTTATCATTATGAAGTCAACTTCATCTGATATTATTGCTGCTTGGCCTTACTATGCTTACTGTTTGCATATGTGTCTTTTTCTATTACTTTGCTTTCAACCTATCTGTCTTTATATTTATAATGCATCTCTTGTAGACACTGTGTGTTTAGGTCTTGCTTTTTGATCCATTATGACAATCTCTGTTTTTTAATTGGAATGTTCAGTCCATTAATATTTAATATATTATTGTTATGGTTGAATTTAGGCCTATTATTTTCTATTTGTTTTCTTTTGGTCCCATCTACTTTTTGTTCCTCTGTTTCTCCTTTCCTTCCTTCTTTTGAGTTAATTGAACATTTTAGAATTTTATTTTAATTCATTTATTGGCTTTTTAGTTATGCCTCTTTGCATTAGTTTTTGGTGGTTATTTAGGGATTAGAATGCACGTCTTTAACTTTCATTGTCCACTAGAGTTACTTCTGGACTGCTTCACATAAAGCATAAAAATCTTGCACCTGCACAGCTCCCTTTACTATACCATTCTTTATGACACAGTTGTCGCGCATCTATGTACATTACACATATCCATATATATCCTTATACATTATAAAATAATGTTTTAATTTTTGCATTAACCAATTACATGTATTTTAAAGAAATTAAAGGGAAAAAGTATTTTATGTTTACCCAAATGTTTACCATTTCTGATGCTTTTTATTTCTCCTTGGAAATCCAAGTGGCTATAGCTTTTCCATCATCCTAAAGAACGTGTCCTGTAGCATTTCTTATAGTTTAGATCTGCTGGTGATGAATTATCTTAGTTGTTTGTTTGAAAATGTCTTTATTTCACTAAAAACACATTTATTTCCATCATTCTTGAAGGATATTGTTTACTGGATAGAATTCTGAGTTGGCAGTTGTTTATCATTCTGCTGTCTTCTGTCGTCCATTGTTTCTGATGTGAAGTTAGTGATAATTGAAATTGTTGCTCTTCTTTGTAATATGTTGTTTTCTCTAGCTAATTTCAAGATTTTCTATTTGTCTTCGGTTTTTAGTAAATTGACTATGATGTACCTAGATGTGATTTCTTTGTATATATCATACTTGGGGTTTGCTGAGTTTCTTGAATCTATAAATTATTCCCTTTCACCAAACTTGAAAAATCTTCAGTTGTTATTTCTTAAAATATTTTTTTCTGACCCATTGTCACTCTCTTTTCCTTCTGGCACTCCAATTACTCATATATTAGATCTTCTGATATTGTGCTACAAGTCACTGAGGCTCTGTTAATTTTTTTTCAATATCTTCCTCTTTTTTCTTTTTTGATTGGGTAATTTCTACTCTTCTGTTTTCGAGTTCACTTACTCAGTGTTCTCTTTTATCTAATACATTGTTAAGTATGTCCAGTGAGTTTTTTAATTCTGATATTGTGTATTTTAGTTCTTTCTCCTGGTTCTTTTTTAAAGTTTCCCTTTCTCTGCTGAGATTTCCTATTTATTCACTTATTATGAGTGTATTTTTTATGGTCTTGAGAATAGTTATAATAGATGCTTTAAAATCCATTTCTGCTCATTCTAACATCTGTCATTCTCAGGGTTTTCCTTCATTGATTACTTTTTTAAAAAAGTCACATTTTTCTGACTCTTCATAAATCATCTAATATTAGATTATATACAAGACATAAATGATGCATTATAGAGAGTCTGGATTCTGTTATATTCCTCCAAAGACATAGATTTTTTTGTTAAAGGGCCATTAACTTGCCTGGCCTCAAACTTCAAACTCTGTTCACCTTATGGTGGGAAGAGGTTGAAATCTATTTTCAGTTTTTTCATTCAGGGGCTCTTTGGAGTCTGCCTCACACATGCATGATTCAGGGGTCAGTCAGAGATTTGGGAAAAATTTAAATGCAGAATTTGGGGCTCCCCTTCCCCAATTTCTCCTTTCCCAGACTATGCTTTTCCTTCTCATTTTCCAGCTACTGAGGTTACATCAAGTTATTCAAACTGTAGGATTCTGTCTGAGTTTTAGGTATCCTGTGTGTCAGGAGCAAGAGCTGGAGAAAAAAGTTTTGAAAAAGGCAAGAATTCACCAGGTACCCATTTCTCCTTTCAAGGGTTGGCTCTCTGCTAATTGTTGCCTGCTTTTGGGCATTCTCCAGTGCTTTCTGATAATTGTCCTTGCTATTTTATACAGAGTTTATGGTTGCTATCTGCAGGATTGGTGCAGAGAATGCTAAGGCTTGGCTGGAGGGGTGTGCGTGCCCATGTGAAATGAGAGACAGAGACCCAGGCTGAGGATCCCTGTGACAGTTCTCTAAGGTGTTCGTAAGGTCCCATGCAAACCACATCTCAGAACACTGGCCCCTAATGCACAGAAAAGGGTCCTCTTGGATCTGGGATAGCCTTTGAGGTGACTGAGTGGAGCTGACTGGTCATGCCCACTTACCACGCAGAAGCCAAAGTAATCCTGATAGCTCCTCTATTCTTTGCAAGGCACAGTGCTAAATGTTCCATAGACATGATCTCATTTAGCCCTCCCCCAAACCTTTAAATTAGGTCTAATTATTATCCTCATTATGCAAATGAATTAGTGAGACCCAAAGAGATCAAGCAATTTGTCTCTCAGTCACACAGCTGAATGTGTGCAGAAGAAGTACTGACATCAGGGGCCAGCCCTGTGGCCAAGTGGTTAAATTTGCTTGCTCCACATCGGTGGCCTGGGTTTTCCCGGTTTGGATCCTGGGTGCAGACCTAGCAGCACTCATTAAGCCATGCTGAGGTGGCATCCCACACAGTAGAATTAGGAGGACCCACAACTAGAATAAACAACTATGTACTGAAGGGCTTGGGGGAGAAGAAGAAAAAAAAGATTGGCAACAGATGTTAGCTCAGGGCCAATCTTTAAAAAAGAAAAAAATAAAAGAATGACTGCAATCTGGATGTGCCTGACTTTAAGCCCTCTTTTCTTCTAAGCATAGGAGAAATATACATTCTACCTCTCCTTCTCTGTAGACATGAAATGGTGGCAGAGTTCATAGTCATGTAAATACATACTCTGAAGATTTACCTTTCTTATTCCCTTGTCTCTTTCCTAGATATGGAAAATATCTAGGTCCAAGTGGCCCCTGCAGTGCCAGGTGTCCCCAAAGGAGGGAATTCCTGCAGACGTGGAAGACTTGCTCTCCTCTGAGAGTTCAGGGATCTGACTGCAGACCTCGTTGTTGCCAGCTCCTGGTGTGATGTTGGGCAAGTCAGCATGCCTTCCCTTACCTCAACGTGCTCATCAGTAAATCTGGATGAACTCTGAGATCTTTACACAGCTGCTTAACAGCCTAATTCTGAGGTTTATTTTTGGTGGCCAGGAACTAGAAAGAAGTCTCTTGGCAAAATTTTGCTTGTGGACCCTGAATTTAACGGGATCCATGGCAAGGTCATTGATATCTTTAATCCCCAGATATCTCCCAGTAAGTAAACTCAGATAATAAAACCGGGATCTCTAGTTATTAAGAACATGGTGTTCTTCAATCTCTGACTCCATCTAGAGCCTCCCTCTCTGCTGGGTCCATCAGGTTCCAATCGGTGCTATGGGCCTATCTGTTGTCCCTCAGGAGCTCCTTGATCCTGGTTGGGTTACTGTTTGCTTCCAGGGCTGTAATTCCTACAGAGGGAGCAAACTCAAGAATACAATAGACCTCTATATTGGTGGCCTGTGCTCTGGGGTTTGGTGCTTAACCTTTCCCACCTACAGAAAGAATCTACCTGCCTAACCTGTTCAGGGTGGCAAAAAAAGGTTGTTTGCATTTCCAACTCCCTGTGGAATTCAGTTTCCATGCCTGCTTTTCAGTCCCTCTGCTCAGCCCTAGACTCATAGCCGAGTAGGTTGGCTGCGGGACCTGAGGAATTCATCAATCTATAAGTTTTCACTAGGTAAATCAAACAATTAAAATCCCGACTGAAATGCCTTTCTGGCACCAGAATCTTGTCAGTTTCTGGAATCTCTAAGGTCCATTTCTCCCCTTCTGCACCCCACCTTGTTCTTCTTTTTTTTTTTTAATCATGCTGGAAAAATCATCCTGTTGGGAAAGAAAAAGTGAAGGAAGTGTGTACCAACTCAGCATGCTAGAGCAGTCCTTTTGAAAATGACAGCTTGGGCCACAGCCGGTGGTGGCCTTCACCTTCCTGATCTTCCCAGAAATGGCTTTAGCAGGAGTTTATGAACATAAACCATACTTTCCTTTTGACTCCCTGTGCAACTTTGGGAAATGAATTGAACCTTTCAGTGGTCCATGTGGGAATGATAGCTGCCAAGGTGTGGCCTCTCATAATTTTGTGACGATGAAGACCCTTGAAATATTAGGAGAGTCTTGGAAAAATAAAGTGACCTTCCAAGGGTGACATTTCTGGTCACAGCTAAAATGACAACAGTATTTAAATGGTGTCTTCTGGTTTGTCATAAACTTATGTCCTCAATTTACTCTGAGACTGAACTCTGCAGTTTATTCTGCAGATATCTAAACCAGATGTTGACATGGTACAGTCTGTGTGTCAAAGATGACGAGGGCCTGATTTTCACTCATGAGGGGCAAAAAAAAAAAAAAGTGTCACCACTTTTGCTTACAACTTCGACTCGCCTTCTCCCTTTTCACACTTCTGCCACTTCCAAGAACTGAGCCACATTTTCTAAGCCAGACCTGGAGGGTTAGAGTCACCAAAGAAGAAGAGGAAGCCCTCATCTTGGCAAAACTTTTGAAGTTTCCATTCCTTATTTAAAAAGGGGAAATATCCATTCCTTAGAATGAAGATGGAAGTTTTCCCAGGACTGCCGAAGTAACCGCCGATGGACAATGAAATGCTGTCAAATTCTCACAGCAAGAATTTCCCAGAAGGCAACAGGTAACTGGATGTCATTTAACTTCTCTGGGCCTCGGTTTTCTCATCTGTGAAATGAGGCAATAGGAGTCACAGGTGGTCGAAGGTTCTTCCCTATGTCAACAGTCTGAGTCTCTCTCTTTGCTATTATTGTGTTCAATTATCATTATCAAAGCTGATGTTGCCCAAAATTATTCATTTATTATTTTTTGTTCCTGAACAAAATAATCTCCAAGCTCCTCTCCTTCTTCTCACCCTTTATAAAGTACTAAGATACTAAATATAAAAACCCATGACCTTTATCATCTTCTAGCTCAGCAAAAGAGAGGAAGATTTCATCCTCCTATGGAAGTGTTTCAGATCTCATCATTGACTTGAGTTTTCTTCAGTATCTCTAGTATCTTGGGAGAGTTTTTCTTCCTAGCTAACACTATCTTCTTTATTCTAAAGACCCACCCAAATATTCTAGGCTTAACTTCTTAGCAAAGTTCTATTCTCATATTTCTGGCTACCCATAGGGAATTTGCACTTGGGGAGAATATCTCACTATAAGTCAATCAACAGGTATTTTTGAGCAGCTATTATATAGCCAACATTATGAGTAATCTAGAAGAAACATTAGACATCACTCCTGCTCTGAAAGACCTTGAATTGAAACTAGGCAGGAAAAACTAATGGACATTCAGTCAGGAAACACTTGTTGAGGGCCTCTTTGTGTGAAACACCATGAAGCCTGATGGGTAGTGTGGCAATATACCCCAATTTTCCAGGAACCGTCCTATTTATACATGTTGTATTGGAGTAATTATTAATATCACTCCTTCTGATCTTAAAAAGTGTCCAACTTTGAGTGAAAAATTATGAGGTGGCCTTAACGATGGGGAGTGACAGGGCCTCAGTATCCTCACCCATGGGAGTCAAGTCAACAGAGCAAATTACCATAGCAATTGAGAACCATGCTGATGAGTGCTTTGTTAGCACAGGAATAGACACTGTCACACCCTGAGTATTTTTTGGTTTGGATGAGGCAATTCCTCTCATTATCTGAGATATTTCTATAGGCTCTATTGTGTTGTTGGTTAATCCAATAAAAAGGGTTATTTTCTCTAGGTTAAAACTCTGATCAGCATCTATGTCTCTGAGATGGGCTTAACCTATTACTGAAATCTTTCAGATCTTGGAATATGGGAAATGGACCAAGGAAAAGCCTTAAAGAATGGACAACAAGTACATTCTAGCAGCTTGTGTAGTCTACATAAAGAAAAGGGCCCTCAGATCTCATCGGCTCACTTCAATAACCAGGCCTGAGTGTCTATTCCATGCTAGGCACTGGGCCTTTAGTCAACAGGGCAGAAGGAACTTCATGAGCAAAACTCAGAGGTAGGAAATAGCATGGGGTATGAGGGGACTGCCAAGCCCTTGGCGTTGGTGGAAGGTGAGTCCAGTGGGCGGCAGGAGATGTGCCTATGGAGGTAAGCAGAGGCCAGAGGATGGAGAACCTACATCAAGAAACATGGGATTTTTAAGTTTGGGATTGAAATGGTACCTCAGCACTTGCTCCATCTCTGGGGCTCTGACTGCCCTGGCGGCTGTGACATTTGCTGCAACAAGATCGGTTTTTCAGGGTCCTCGCTGATCTCTGAAAATCTGCTGTGTGCTGCTCACATTTTCAGACTTAGCAATGCTGATGAGACAGTTTCTAGAGATCCACGGCAAACAGGAGGGAGAAACTAGCCCCGGGCAGACATCCCCATGTTTGGTGTCACCTCCAGGTGCTACAGAAGAACGGCAGCAGCAAGGACAATTGATCCACTGGGTCAAGGTAGTGGTGTTCATGTTCTTTCTGAATGTGCAGCACTTGCTGACAATGCTGGGCTGGTGCCGGAGAGCCAGCTGGTTCTTTCCATTGTTCCTCCCACTGGTGGACTTGGACAGCCCCAGAGCCCTGTGACCCAGCTTGAAGAGCCACCCCCTAGCTGCTGGATCCTGAAGTCCCTGCCACTGTGAACTGCAGTGTACAAATCAGGTGACCCTATTTAACCTGGCAATGAAAGGTCTTGGCAGCAGAAGCAGAGCAGTATGGGTTGGTACATAAACACAGGAATTTTAAAAAAAGGCTCATACCAGTTTGAAAAGAGCAGGTAGAATCCATCAAAAAGGCAAAATCTAAAACTAGCAGGAAGAGCTGTCTCCCATCGTGTTAGAGGGACTGCCAACAAAGATTTTGTTCAAATAAGAGAATTATTAAGAAATAGATGACCAAGAACTTTTAAAATCAACGACGGATGTTTGTTTTCCAGTTTGCTAGACACAAACACCAAGCAGAATAAGTGCAAGAAATATCTCTTTTGGGTACAAGGGAGGTTTTTCTTAAAGTTGTATGAAACGTTTTCCTTTTTCTAATTCACTTAAACATGTTTCTCCAATTAGTATTCTTTTCTTCTCCATTGCAAGAGTCTGACCAGTGTTCATTTGGTGAAGAATCAGTGATGAACTCAGGGATGTGAAGGGGTGTGCCCCTCCTTTGAGGACTGTAGAGATGCTAGGAGATAGAAACTGTCTTGAAGAGAAAAAGCCCATCAGGTTATCGGGCCGACACTTGTGGCCCAGGCTGGGTCACGTGGTGCTGATCACTTTCATCCAAAATGCATCGAGGAATATGTTCTGAACTGGAACTTGAGAGTCCTATGATTATGACTTTTTTAAACTGTAACGCACAGGACAGAATTCCAAATTAACAGCTTCCTTTATGAAGTTTCACTCCACGTTTCATTATCATTTACGCCAATGCTCCTCTAAGTGTCGGTCTCTGATGACATGAGGGGCTTGGTCCAGAATGTAAATCAGCTCCCTGAATGAAGAAAGTCAGGCTTTAAAAAACCCATCAGCTGAACCACGGTGTGCTTAGCGAGGCACTGACGTATAGTATGGCTCAAGCGCCTTCTCCTGATGCAGAACGACAAATCTGCAGACCAGCATCGGTCTGCAGACGGCACTGTATGAAGCACTGACATACACATTACTGTCACTTGTGTCATCTTTCCAATCTCTAATTATTAACCTGTCTTAAATTTTTAAAAATAAATTTTCAAACAATTTCAAACTTAGCAAAAAGTTGCAAGATTAGAGCAAAGAAGTGTATACCTTTCACTCAGACTCCTTCCCGGTTTCACCCATGACGTGCTTGCTAGCAAGGTGTCCAATTCTTGATCACATGATCTAGTCTCTCTAGATCTGGCATGAGTTTCATGCCCTTGACCTTCATGAAAGTTACATTTCGTAGAATGACTCAGCCTGGGTTTGTCCTGTGCTTCCTCACGATTAGCCCCAGATTATGTGCTTTGAGTAGGACTGTCAAAAAGTGATATTCTGATTGCACCCTATGAAGTGGCCCCTGATGTCACTTGGTCCCATTAACTTTGTGTCCCTGTGGTAACTTTGATCACTTGATTAAGAGAGTATCTGCTCAACGTCTCCACTATACAGTTACTTTTTTCTTTTGTAATTAATAAGTATCATGTACATATCCTATTACTCAATCATTTCACTCTCGTCTACTTGTTTTAGCACTCATTGATGTTTCTTGCCTGCATTTATTATTACTATGATTTTTGCCAAATGGTAATTTTCTAATTGTATCATTCTTCACATGTTTCTTAGTTGGCATTCTATTGCAAGGAGGATCTTTCTCACTATTTTTAAATTCATGTTTATAAACAAATGAGTTATTATTCATTGTGATCTATTATTTGATGGATTATAATCCATTATCATTAATTATTTTGATGATCAAATCACCCCAGATTTTGACAGTAGGAGCCCTGTGAAACGCTTCTGTGTCTTTTCGACATGTGCCCATCATTCTTGAACACTTCCTTCACAACAAGCTGTTCTAGGCTTACCTTGTATTTTCCCTGCCCCAGATCTGGATCAGCCAATTCTCTAAGGACCCTTGGTTCCTTTTCCTGGAGGGTGATATTTAGAAGCCAAGATCTGGGTGCTAAATGTGCCTTTTGCTACTGGAGTGTTGCTTCTCCCAGCCCACTCTGTGGACAGAGCTTAGAAATAGATCTATTTTTTACATACACCCATGCGTACCCACATATGTATGGATGCACGCACACCTTTACATCAGTACTTCTGTCTGTTTCTCTGGGTCCCATTATCCTTAGTATGTTTATTGCTCAATCCCATGGTGTGGCCATTCCCCTGACTACATGAGGCTGCCTCTCGCCCTGCTCTGATATTGCCCTTGTAAAGGTCGTCATTACTAGCTGTCACCAGTTGCCCCTGCCACCTTGCTTCAATACCATCCTTGCCCAGGCCCTGTTATCCCCTGTGCCTGCCCAGTGAATGTTGAACTGAATCAGGAAGGAAAGGAAGGAAGCCAAATTTTGTTTCATAATAAGAAGAAAAAGTAAGCAAAGGCTAAATTGAGACCATCTTCAATGGTTAGTTCTTAGTTCACTGAAACACCTTAGGATTTAACTATAAGACAGCCCATCCACCAGTGTGATATGAGTATTGACATAAACGCATCTTATGTATGTCTAAGTCTACTTCAGGACCGTAATGCTGGCCAGGAGGGTGGGAGGAGGTGTGTGCTGGTACATTCTGGCCTTAGCTCCAGCAGCAGGAATAGGGCTGTCAGCACTGATTTTCACGTTGCTAAGTCAGCAGAATGCTTTTCAACCGGTCTAGACACGCATCATGCCTAGCGAAAGAAGAACAGAAAACGAACAATTGATTTTTCAGTGGTTCTTGCCAAGAGGTTATACTATTCACCCTCAAGGAGGCATTGACCTCTGTTGAAATGAGCGCAGAAAAATAAATGCGTTTCTATAGTCAGGAATGACTGTTACCTAATTGTGAGCTCACATTTCCCGTCACTTGGGCAACAATTATTTGCCAGCACTTCTAAGTTAATTGTAAGCTCCGTGAGGGCAGGATGGATACTTAGGTAATCACCCACAGTGACTTGCAGTTAGTGGAGATTAGTAGTTGACGACTCAAGATTTGATCCCTCCCCCCACCCCCAGCTAAGGACGTCAACCATAACACTGGGTGAGAACTCATGTCTGGTTTTCTATAGTGCTCTAGTCACTTCCACTGTTCACATTTTAGATACGACAGAAATCTGTAACCTGCTGAAGCAGTTATAGGAGGCAACCCTTTGCTATTTCCCCTTCTCTCCCTCCCTTCCTCCTTGCATCTCTCTCGGCCTCTGATTCACAGGCTGGCAGAACATGATGCAAGAATGACCTTGATCTAGGTGGGTAAATGGCCCTGCTGCTGAATTGTGCCATTTTAAGCTCAGAGCCGAGTGGCAGGACATCCAGGCTCGGATGCAGTCAGAGGCCTGGTGGTAGGCTGGCTTCTGCCACGAACTCTCTGTTCAACTTTCAGCAAGTCTCCTAACCTCTCTGGGCCTCATCGTCTGCATCTGTAAAAATGGAGGTTGGACCTCATGATCTCTTAACAGTCTGTGGTTCCACACTTGTTTTACTCGGGCCTTGTGAAATACCATGATTCATGGCCACATCCTCAACGATGGCAGAAGGATGGCAAGCGACAAGGAAGACTGAGAGTAAAAGCATACCCTGTGAAAACACTAGAGAGACCATTCTTTGGCCACTAAAATTCAAACTTCTCTTTCTCTGTGTGTGTGTGTGTATGTTTGCTTGCAATTACAGGAAAAACAGTAGAAAGCCACTTACAGCTGTTGCTGGATATTATTATAAAATATATATGCAAAGACAATCCCTAGAATAGCCAAAACAATAGTGAAAAAGAATAAAGTGGGAAGAATCACTCTACCTGACATTAGGTCTTACTGCACAGCTACAGTACTCAAGACTGTGTGGGATGCGCGGAGGGATAGCCACATAGATCAATGGAACAGAATAGAGAACCCGGAAATAGACCCACACAAATATGCCCAACTGCTTTTTGACAAAGATGCAAAAGCAAATCAATGGAGGGAGGACAGCCTTTTCAACAAATGGTGCTGAAACAAGTGGACATCCATAGGCAGAAAGAATGGAACTTGACCTAAGCCTTTCATACAAAAATTAACTCAAAATGAATCATATATTTAAATTCAAAATGTGAAACGATGAAACTTTCAGAGGAAAACATAGGAGAAAATCTTTGGGATCTAGGGCTGGGCAAAGAATTCCTAGACTTGACACCAAAAGCATGGTCCCATAAAGGGAAAAATTAATAAACTGATAAAAAGTTAAAACTTTTGCTCTGAGAAAGTCCATGTGAAGAAAAGGCAAGCTATTAGTAAAAGAAAATATTTTCAAGCTGTGTATCTGACAAAGGACTAGTATCTAGAATATAGAGAGAAAGAACTCTCAAAACTCAACAGTTAAAACAAAATCCCCAAGCCAATTAGAAAATGGGCAAAAGACATGATCGGACAGTTCACCATAGAAGCTACATAGATGGCAATAAGCACATGAAAAGACGTTTAACTTAATTACCCATTAGGACAATGCAAACTAAAACCACGGTGAGTTATCACGACACACCTATCAGAATTGCTAAAATAAAAAATAGTGATACCAGCAAAAGCTGGTGAGGATGCAGAGAAACTGGATACATTGCTGGGGGCATTGTAAAATGGTACAGGCACTCTGGAAACCAGTTTGGCAGTTTCTTATAAAATGAAATACGGACTACCATATGAGCCTGCAATTTCACTCTTGAGCACTTACTTACCACAGACAAATGAAAACTTATGTTCACATAAAATCCTGTGCATGAATGTTCATAGCAGCTTTGTTCATAGTAGCCCCAAACTAGAAACAACTCAAGTCCTCTTCAAGACGGTAACTGTTAAACACACTGTGGAACGCCTATACTGGGGAATAATACTTGGCAATAAAAAGGAACAAATTTGATAGATGGAACAACTTGGATGAATCTCCAGGAAGTATGTTGAGTGGAAAAAGCCGGTCTCCAAAGATTATATGCTATATGATTCCATTTATATAGCATCGGCTAAATGACAAAATTACAGAGATGGAGAACAGATTAGCGGTTGCCAGGGGTCAAGGACGGGGGCGGGGTGGGAGTCGGGGAGGAGAGGAGTAGAGGGAGAGAGATGGTGTGTCTCTAAAAGGAGAACATGAGAGATGCTTGTGCTGGTAGAAATGTTCTGTGTCTTGACTGCATCAATGTCAGCCTCCTGATTGTGACATTGTATCACACTTTTGCCAGATGTCACCATTGGGAGAATCTTGGTAAGCAGTACAGGACTCTCTCTATTATTTCTTAAAATGGCATGTGTATCTACAATTATCTCTAAATAAGTTTAATTTTTAAAAAGAGAAACATTAGGGCTCTTTGTCTGGGCTTAATTTGATGCAAGTAAATGGAGTAAAAAAAATGTACAATTTGGGAGAAGAAAAGACTAAAATAACCATTGGAGAAAATGTAAATAGCTTGGTGAAAATGATATGTCTTTTTCTTTCCATATTCCCCAGAGTACTTGGCCCCAATTATAACCTTGCCCATAGGCGCACTCAGTAATTTTGTTTCACGTATTATTGTTAGCACAGAATAGAAGATGCCTTGTCAAGCAGTTTAATTTTTGTGTGTAAATGTAAGACACATATGTAGGATAATAGGCAACTCAAATGTGGTTCTGTGTGAACAAGCCGATGATTTTTTGTGGAAGATGATAATTATCCTTGATGACAGAACCTAAGTCCTTTGCATAATGTGGGGTTCAATCGTGTTTCCTCCCATAGTGGCTTTGTTTGTTAGCTTGCCTTTGTTTCATTTTACAGGATATCCTTGAACATTTTTACCAGCATGGGAAGCAGGAGCAGCGTTCTTCTGCGTTCTAGGGAAAAGGTTCTCACCCCCATTTCTGGAGCCCGGGGCTCTTAGGAAGTGCCCCGGGAGACCACGGAGTGGGGAAGTGGGCGTGGTTCCCTATGTCCTGCAATTTCCATCTTGGGCAGCTCCTTTTCTATCAGTTTTGCAAATTGGGTTCAGGTAAGATTTGGTTTAAGAACAGATTCCAATCCTTCATAAAACGTTTGAAAACCACCAGCTGCTCCTGTCTGAGTTCACCGTCCTGCAGGGCTGCAGTTGCAGTTAGACCCCCAGGATCTGCGCATTCCCTGTCTGGGGAGATAGCAGAGAGGCCAGCAGATAAGCAGTGAGCTGAGCTGTGTGGGGGTAGAAGAACTGGTGCCTGCTGTCTCTCTTTCTCTCCTCCTCCAGCCGCTGGTGGGAGAGTGTGGCTCATTGAGTGCGGCCCTTAGCCCCAGCCAGGACAGAGAACTCCTCTCCTGGAGAAGCTCTGGAACACAAACTCCCCATTTCAAAGCAGAAAAATGAACCAATGCGAGAAGGATTTTTGCAGAGGAAAGAATTTTTCTTTTCAAAGTCTGTGTGTGCGTGTGTAATATTAACCCATGAGTAATATAAGACATGAGGCTTCAAGGGGGCGAGGTGATTGATCAGTTGATGAGAAAAGCAGCTGGAGACTGGAGAATTCAAATTAACCAATGCTATTGCCTCAGTGAATGTGCAAAGCAGTGTACAAAAGGAATTTCTGAAAATATTGGGGGGATATTTCAGTGTTTGTTTCAATAGATAACTGGTTGATGGTGAGTAATTAATAATAACATAATTTTTAATAAAATAGTAGGATAATAAGATCAGTGAAATGTCGGCTGGCTAATTCCATGTTCAAATAGAACCAAGATGTCCACCAAAGGGCCATCAATTAAGTGGCCCTAAGAGTGAGCCCAGTGGAGGTAGGGCGTGATTTTTCTGTCTCACCAGCTCCAGCAATGCAGGTTGTGATGGGCGGCATTCCCACTTTCTCTGAAAGAGAGGTGAACCCTGGAAAGCTTAACCCCCTTTGGTGGTGGAGAGTTCCCCTTGGATATATTTGGGGCTTCCTAAAAACCTCTCTGAGTCCCCACAGCACTAACAGAGGGTCGTCTCAGCATTGCAGACCCTCCTCCAGCCCTGGGTAACGGTAAATCTCAGCAGGAGGAGGTGACAAAACTTAAAAGAAGAGCATGTGTGTCAGCACCACAAAGATGGCCGTCAGGAAGGGAGAACTTGCTGGGCCAGAGAAAGATAAGCTGAGTCCCTGTAGTTGGCAAAAGTCCCAGGAACACTATCAGCGTTGATTCTGGGGCCTGGGCCTTGGAACACTGCTAGATTCAGCCTGTTTCTCTGTCCCCAACAAACGCCTTCCTGGGGGAGCTTTGCCATGCCCTCTTTGCTGGGGACGGGGGCGGGGGCGAGAGGGAGGTAGTAGGACATGAGCCCAAACCATTAATAACCTCTTTCCTCTTAAATTCTCTGCCCTGAAGAGTGAGCTGAGTGAGGTTTCCAGAGGGCTTTTGGCCATCAGCACTACAATTAGGAAACAGGAAACCTAACCAACAAAAACACATCTAAACCACAGACAAAATCACCACTCTGCTATAACCCATCCAAAAAAAATGCACTGTCCAGCCAGAACTGATGCTGGCCCAAGCGTGGCCTGGGCTCTCTGAGCTCCCCAAAGGCCTCAGAAGATCCCAAAGGCCCGGAGGAGGTGAGTGCTAATGGGGCTCACGCAGTGGGACTTGCTCAGGCTGCTTCTAGATTACCCCGAGTGCCCCAGGGTAATTCCTAGCACCCCCGTTCGTTCTCAAAAGAGTCCCAGTTTGGACCATAAATTATATGTTCTTTAAACAAACCAACCAAACAACTGAAAAGTTGACTCCAGGCTTCAGCTGAGGGTCTGCAAGTCTGCTCTGAAGTCTCACTTTTCCTATATGACTCCTCAACCAGCATCAGCAAACCACACCAGTAAGTCAAGTCCAGCCCTTGGCCTGTTTTCGTATGGCCCACAGCTAAGAATGGTTACATTTTTAGAGGTTTTTTTTTTTTGAGGAAGATTAGCCTTGAGCTAACTGCTGCCAATCCTCCTCTTTTTGCTGAGGAAGACTGGCCCTGAGCTAACATCCATGCCCATCTTCCTCTACTTTATATGTGGGACCCCTACTACAGCATGGCTTGCCAAGCGGTGCCATGTCCTCACCCGGGATCCGAACCGGGGAACCCTGGGCTGCCGAAGCAGAACATGCACACTTAACTGCTGCGCCACCGGGCTGGCCCCTATAGGTTTCTTTTTTAAAGAAGAATATGTGACAGAGACCTCACGTGGTCCACAAAGCCTAGAATATCTACTATCTGGCCCTTTACAGGAAGAAGGTGCCGACCCCTGATCCAGCCTCCTGATCTTGCCGTTCGGGGAGAGGGCCAGGATCTTGGATCATTACTAATGTCTTTGGCCTCCAAGAAAAGAGTGTTATGTATCCCCACCCTACCTTTGCCAAATTCAAGTCCAGCACAGGGCCTGATGCCAGGGAGGTGCGTTTGTGCTTGTGGCACAAAGGACACCAACTAAACACGTCACCTGCTGGAGAATCCCAAGTGGATACAGACCTCTGTTGAGATTCCTCTTTATCCCTCTCCAAGGGTGAGTGATGGCAAAGGGTGAGGAATGAGGGTCAGAGCCCTCCTGTGCTACACCGGCGCTTCTGTTCTGGTGAGAGGCGATGCTGAGGCCACAATCCCGCCTGGCTCCTGGAATGCCGCTGTAGCCGCAGGCCCTGTGGTGGTTTCACATCCTGCTGCCCAACGGGCTCTCGGATACTCAAATCATCTCATGTTCACTTTATGCCTCCCCATGGTCTGTGGTCCTTGTATGTGCTGAGGAGGCCTTTGGGAGGGACGTGCCTTTTGGGCACAAAGATGCGCGTGTCCACTCCTCCCCTGGGGACTGCATCTTTAGCAAAGGGACTTCTTTTCAGAATCACCATTTTAGTCTCGGTTCTGTGAAACTGACTCCAATTTTGGGGGAACAGTTCTTGGAAAAAGAAAAAAGACCCGTGTGGTCCTTCCAGCCTTGTCACTGACTGGCTAAGTGACTTTAGGAAACTCTTTACCCATCAAAAGGACTCTCTGATACCCCTTCCAGCTTGAATGCTGATGATTTTATGAAGTCCAAGACATGGGAATGCTATTTATTCCTGTGATTCTCATGAAGAATGCAAATGGTGTATGTGTACTTCTTACAAATTGAGCAGCATTTTAAAAGTGAACGTGTTGGGCAAGTCTCAAAAGTACTCAGGGTCCTTTTAGAGCCGCTGGTTACCTTGTTCCAGCTGAAAACACTCAGAGCCCCTTGAGGAGGGCAGTTGACAGGGGACAGCAAGGTCAAGGCCAGACCCAGGCTTCCTGGTTCCTAATCCCACTAGACAGCACAACACACTGTTTTTCACCTAAGATGTAAATGTCTCTTCTCGTGGTCGGGGAGAAGCAGCACCAAGCACGGCCCTGCACGGGGCAGATGAGCAGTAAACGTTCGCCCGAATTATCTAGAGAGCTGGATATTTGCTATTCCGTGTACATTGCTCTAGAAAAGTTTTTTTTCTTTTTACTACAAATATTTCTGCAATGTCTGTCTCCCAAGTAAGAATGACTTAATGATTATGAAAACCACACTGAATCTCAAATAGACATTCATAAAACCAACGTCATGTTTTTTAACTCTTCCCATTTCTGCGAAGGTAAATTGGGGGTAAGGTTTGACACTCTCGAGAAAGGCGGTTACAGATGTAGCTCACTTTGGCATCGCTGGCTAGGTGCTAAGTCATTCGCTCCACCCGGCCACTGCAGAACGGCGCCTTGCCTTTTCCAGAGTGGCTGAGACTGACTTACAGGAAACATCTGCCAGCGGTGACCTCTCCCTCCATCCCATCTTCTGAACTTCGAAATAAAACATCTCTGGCAATTTTACTTAAGGGAATTGTCCAAGACCCAGTGGGGACAGGGATCCCACCAAAAGCTGGTTCGTTTTGCTGGTTACACAGTTTGTCTGATCCAGCAGTTAAAAGCCATGCTAGCCACTGACAGTTTCCCCACTTTGGAGTACACGAAACCAAAAATACGCTCCAAGAGCAAGTGAGAGGGTAGGAAGTGACGTCCCTTCAGATCCTTAAAACTGGATTCGGAACAACCCGGGGCCCTGTGCTTCCTCCCTGGCATTTATCTCCCCAGCTAGGACCAGCCTTCACTGCTGTGAAGCTTACAAAGCAATCAGCTGCCCTCCTCTGCGCCTCACAGCTTTTCAGCTCAGCCATGGATGGGGATCGAGTCCTCCGGAAACCTCCCTTCTGTATGTGGAAACATCGATCGAAAATATTTCTCCCCCAGCCTCTGGCTCTAAGAATAGAGTCAATTTAAAACTGGACAGTTTCAGTTTTGCTTTCTCTACCTTTATTACATTTTTGCGTTTGAGATACAAACCACTCTTATACCACACAAAATACATCCATTCTTGTGATTTTTTTAAAGTGCATTTCCCCTTGTGTACAAAAATATTTATTTTTTAAAATGCAGAAATTTCTTGACAAGGCACTTTTAGACATCGAATGAGGACGACCTTTCGGTTCTACATTCATAAAAGGGAAACTACGTCATCACAGCCGCATTCTTGGCGTCCTCGCAGATTCTAGGAACTGATAAACAAAACCATCAAAACGTTCACAGCTTTACAACTTGGGCTGTGATGTCTTACAACCTCAAAAAGGAAAGCTGCCGTTAGTTAACAGTTAACGACAGCTTATCCCTCCCAGTCCCAGAGGTGTCCCACGTCAGGAATTGAAGATAAGCTGCCAAATCGTCTTCGGACGATCCCATTACACGTGTAACTCCTTGTCCCCCATTTCAGTGATATCAGGAGAGACAGGAGACGGGACCCCCCAAGAGTCTTAACCCAGAGCCTTGAGGTCTACTCGGGCAAACCACATCCGGTAGAGGAATTGTAAAAGAGGAAACAAAGGGAAGACGACCAAGGTTTTCATTCACTGTCCATTGAGAGAGAAGACCCAGAAAACGGGCCCATCTAAAAAGTGAGCGAACACACACTTTTTTGGTTTATAAACATATACAGATACAACCCATTTAACGTCCAGGTGACTACAAGTTATGCTTGTTTTTAAAAAGCAACTTATATGCAAAGATCAAAACCACAGCATTCTTTTAGCAGTTTGAAATTTACACCTTTAAAAAAACATATTGAAAGAGTAATGCTTTGCCACCATTAAAATTAAATCTTAAGAGATAAAATAAATTCTACCATGACTCTAAAATTGTCAATTTCTGGAGAACTATGTAACTCCATTATTTCTCACCAGCTCCCCTACAAGAATACTTAAAAAAAAAACCCACTCAAATGTTCCATATCTTCCAAGAAACCTTAAAAGCTTATTTATTATATATCTTTATATGTTCAAGCCTATTTATTGCACCTAATTTGCAAATGCCCCCCAGGGCATTTGGGGGAATAAATATGAAACAAAAATGGAGCTGCTTCCCTATCCCTGGACAACGGCACCAGTGGCAGGAGGCTGGTCTTTCTGGGGCAATTTGGGAAGGACATTGGGATGGGGGGGCCGTTTGTCATCATAGCCAAGAGCTGTCTGAGGGTCCAACCTACAAGTTAGGCTGCAGTGAAGTCTCCAACTAAGAAAGCTGTCACTCTCTGTGGTGCGGGGAGCTATGAAATAAGGAGAGGTCCCATTGAAGCGGTTCCTGAGGTCATCTGTTGATATCCTGGGACAGAGCTGGGCCCAAAGGAGAAAGACTGATGGGTAAAGAGAAGACAGTATTCTTCAGATGCTGCCACCTCACTGAACGACAATGCCGACGGGGAAGCTGGGCAAGCAGATTCTTCAGTCATGAAGGGTCTTTGCAAGCAGGTGAGGGCTTTCTTGGGGTGGGGTTTGGGGGTGGGTAAGCAGCCCAGGTGCACTGGTGGGGGGCTGGCAACCAGTGCCCCCAGCAAAAAAGCTGGGGTGAGCTGGAGTAAAGAAGGGTAGCAGGGAGGGTGTATGGTGTTTTAAAAGAGACACTTATCACTGAATCACCATATTTCAAATTTTGACACGGAATGTCTTAAGATCACTATTACTGAAAAACCAACAGGAGTCACTCAAGGCTTTTCTCTTATGAACATAGAATGATCTGGTTACCTTCAGTCCAGTAACATGCAAATGACAGTGCACCTTACACCTTTTCTGAACTTCAGGAGGAGGGAGGGGCCTTCTTAAAAGAAAATAAATTCATGACCTGTATAAAATCAGTTTTGCTTCCATTCCACTTAGATTTCCACTATTAATAAACCAGATTTGTAACAATGAAAGTATTGGTTGTGTACCTGATGGGTAAGATATGCTCAGATAAAACACAGTTCTGCCCAATTTCAGCGTAAGGTAAAAAATGTGATTTTCCCGTAAATGATATCATCATGTAATCCCCGAGTGCCATCCACCTGGGAGAGGCATAAAAAATAAAGCACTAGGTTGCAGACGAGTGACAGCCAATTTTAGGAACAAGAATTACATTGAACACCACTTAAGAGCATTTACAAAGTCAAAACACTTTTAAGTTCAAAAAAGGAAAAAAGAAAACCCACCACAAAACTCTAGGAGCCAAGACACTTCATACCTGCCCGACACTGATTTTCTAACTGATCTGGAAAATGCAAGTGAAACTGCTTGCTGAGTCCAGGAGCTGTGCCCCAAATCCAGGCAGCTGTGCATTTCTCCTCCTGCCTCCCTTAGGAAAACCTCACTTTAGTAAGACCGGGCAGAAGGAAAATGAGACGGTTGTTTGAGCTCCAAAAACAAAACAACACAGAAAAAACCCAACCTTTCTACAAATACACATGGAAAAATATTTTTTAAACACCCCCAAGTACAACCAATCTTGCCCAAGAAAAATCACAGTTCCAGGAGCCTCACAACAGTATGAACCAACAGACTTTTAATTCTTTAGTCCAATATGGTTGAGAACAATTAATCTCTGATATTTCAGAGTTGGCAAACACGGAAAATAAACTATGAGAACTTGGTGAGGTTTTTCTCCCCTAGCCCCTGACATACTCACACACCATAAATAAGAACACCCAAGTTCAAACTCCCAGGGTGCCTCGTAAAGTGTCCTGGATATTGAAAATCACAGTCAAGATAAAAGAAAACATCTTCTGGAGTCTTTGAGGATATACTGGATCTGCAAATCAAAATGTCCTGCACACAGCATCAAAGACGACTCTCCAGGAAAGGCAATTCTAAATTCCTTTTGTGAAGAACGAGATGCCACAAACCCGCGGAGCAAGTTAACACAAATCTTGTAATTGAGCCGTCTCGTGACTCAGAGTAGGAGTACTTAGAAAGCTCCCCAAAAAGCCAAGAGGAGAAGCCAGAAGTGTTCCCTTCGTGGCTGTCCCGCGTTGTCATGAGCCTGCAATCTGTAACACCACACAGGAGCCAGTTACGGTTGATAAGTGGCGTGTGTTCATGCTGGAACATACACGTGGGGTCAGAAAGCGGAAATGCCTGTCTCAGTCCCAGGCTCATTTGCCGTTACTATCTTTTCCTGAACATCACATGAACTGTGGAAGCAAACAAGATGCAAAATAAAGCACAGAGATAAAGTGTGATGGACGTGTAGGCGTGGAACAGCAGCATGAGGCAGGAAGGGCCTGGCCGGGTGGAGAACACCCGAAGATGCACGGCGAGGATCCAGTGGGAGGTGGCTGGGGACGGAGTGACTTTGAGGTGACTGACTTTCCACATCCGAGGGGAGAGGAGTGGCTCCTCTGGGCCGCCTGGCACGCTCCGGGTTGCCCTGTTAAGACATCATCCTCCAGCTTCGCCAGCACCGCCTGCAGGCCTGGTTCCTGTCCAGACCCTATCCCGCACATCCTGCTCAGCCCCTCATGACAGCCACGGGTGCCAAACAGCCAGCACACCACATCCACTCTGAGTGTGAAACCGGTTCTGTGATCTAAACCTGGCTGGTTTTGCTGGTTTACGAAAAAAGTGAATAGGATCCTTTCTTTTCAAAAGCTGTGCCTAATGGCAGTTCAACTTTTCTCTTGGCTTCCATCTCCATCCCACGGCGACTGCTTTTAGGCTTGTCTGCACCCACTCAGCCAGGCTCTGTCATATGCAGTCACTAATAGTAGGGCCCTAGCTTTTCGTATCCTAAATAACTAGGCCACTCTGGAAACAGACCATAGGAACACCGAGGGCTTCCGAACTGGTCAAAGGATATTCCAAAATCTGGACCATTCGGTAGCTCAGCTGTTCCCTGAGAGGATTTCAGTTCAGCCCGGATGATCCGATAGTTTTTGCCTTTGTTGCTGTCCCAGTATGTCTGTCCGCTGCACTCATAGCACACGGCGAACTCCATTCTCTCATAGGACTGGATTTTCTCGGGTAAGCTAATGTCAAAGGAGAACGTGTCCCTGTCTGAACCGGCATAAGTGTCCTTCACATACTGGCAGGGAAAGTCTGTGAAGCTCTTCCAAGTGTCAAATGTCATCCTGATTTTCACCGTCTTCTCAAAGGCGAGGTTCTGCACCTTCACAGTGCCTGCGATGGCCCTGTCCTTCAGGACGCAGTTTTCAAGGCACACGTGGTCGGTCTGAAGCCGATTTCTAAAGTCTAAGTAATCGGCCGAGGGCTGTGAAAAATCCAGAACAAAGCTCTCGCTCTCTGCTGTCGTCAAATTCACGATGTTGTCTAGGAGTTCAGTGATGTTAAACGGAATATCTAACGGGTCATCGAATTCTGAGAACACTTTGACCATTGTCAGGGCCAGGCCCTGGTTGTCTGCGAAGGATACTCGCTTCTTCACCTTTTTCTCCTGGACGGTGGGGGCCACCATTCCACTGGCTTCATTCTTGCTGCTCAGCTGAATACAAGGCCTCAGAGGTTTGCTGGGCTTTGGGGAGATCTGGAAGGCGCACCTCTCTCTGCGCAAGGAAGGGGCCATGCAGCTGTATCTGCACTCGATGTCCACGGCCATCATTGGGTTAGATGAATAGGCTAGGACCCTGGCAGAGGGAGGAGAGAAAGAAACAGCAACGAGATCAGACAGACATCACTTCAACAGGGACTGGCATACCATGTCTTCCTTCATCCCTCTCCACATGGTTACAGCTCAGGATTAAGTCGGGTGTGGTCCAGCATGACCTTGGTTTCAGGGACAATTAAGTGTGTAAAGTTAGGGGACAAAAGGTCCAACGTTCAATCAAACAAACAAACAAGGAAGCAGTAGTCTGACCACTAAGTTCATAGGTCTTTCTGTTGGGATTTCTTGGGGCCTTCGGAATGCTAATACACACGGGGCACAAAGAAAAGAGCACACTGTGTGCAGCATTTCCCAAACTTATCTCAGTAGGGAACCCTTTCTTGTGGAGTATCTTGCAGGCATGTGTTCTAAGGAACATACTTTGGTAAATACTGCTTTAACCCAATGAAAAGAAATTAATTCATCCCATAAATATTGATTGGTGTTTACTGTATGCTGGGCATTACGCCAGACACCGGGATTCAATGGTGAAGACAGACACAAACCTGCATTAAATTTACAGTAGCTTTTTATATTCCAGTGTATCTTTCTTTAAAAAACTCCCAGCAATTTAGTACTTTTAAACCTTTCATATGACTATTTTTCTTATCTACAGTGAAAAGAGCCTATTTATGAATAAAAAGCAAAAACAATCATGTTAATGAGGTTAAATTGACTTCATAAAAACTATATTTTTTGTGTAAGTGAAAAAAATAATACCAAAAGTTTTAAAAACTGGGAAAACATTTTACACAAAGCATGACAGCAAAGAGTTACAACCTTAATATATAAAGAGTTCTTAAAAATCAATAACAAGGTCAAATATTCCAGAGAAAAATGAGCAAAGAGCATGAATAGAAAATTTATGAAAGAAATTTAAAAGTGGCCCACAAATATTGCAAAATGTCCAACCTTATAAGTAATTTAAGAAATTTGATTAGAAAATTTCTTTTTTTTTTTCCTACTTTTAGGAAAGAATTAAAAAATACAATAGAAATATTTCTATTAGTCTAAATTGACCCAACCTTTGTAAATGTTCTTAGCATTTTTGGTTCTAATGTCACATACACATATTTATCTGAAGGAAATAATTAAAAATCCATGAAAGTTAATTACTAAAATGTTCCATGCAACATTATGAGGGGAAGAGGGTGAGAAAATAACCTAAATGACCAGTAACAAGTGTCTGGTTAAGTCAATTGTACCACATCCATGTGATAAAATGTTATATCATCACTAAAACCGTTATTTGGAAAAAGATTTAAATGGCATGGGAAAGACTTATAATATATGTTAATATAAAAAATAGAAAAGATAAAATTGTACATAGAGACCAAATTTGTGAGGAAAAAATATTATGTATAAGCACTCACACAAAAAGACTGAAGATTTATGCTTAAAACTCTCACAATATCCAGGTGATAGAATTTCAGGCAATTTCTCTGTTCCTACTTTGTCCCTTCTTATATTTTCAAAAATAATATCCCTTCTATAATCAGGGGAAAAATGAATCTAATAAAACACCTTAAACATTTTAAGATTTGCCAAAAATCCATCCAACGCTATTACTTCACTAAAGCCAAGCAATTTTTATCATTCTGATCACCACGGAAAATTTACATGCTGAGTTGACAGTTGCCATGGGCTAACTGAAGAAGTCAGTGATGAAACCAGGATCACAACGTCTAATCTAAGAATCACAGAACACAGGATCTGGATTCGTTCCCAGCCACCTCTCCCCTCACTACGGCAATGGTGAAGGAACATGGTGGCACGCTGCGGGGCTCGCTCTCAGGCCTCCCCTGGTCCCCAGCCCATGGCGGGGGCTGCCGGGTTATGGTGGTAGCTAAGGAGAAGCGAAAGGCAAAATGTTGCTCCTCTTCTTACAAGAGCCAGGATCACTGGTTCGGTCCATAAATAGCTCATTTTCAACTTCTGATTTCGATTAATCAAATATATAAAGAAAAATGAGATAGGACGAAGACATATTGGGTTTGATCCCATTTTTCAAAAGAAATAGACCACTTTCCTTGGATGCAAGAATCACTTATTGATGACCAACTGGAGAAACACAAATTCAGAGACAAAACAATAACTTATAGCTCAAAGGTAGTTATCTAAATATTCATTTTAAAGGGTATTTGTCTTACCGCTTTCTAACCAAGTTAAACGAGTGAAAATTTTAGGAACAAATTTGCTTTCTATTATCTGTTCTTATACCCACGGATTTGTTCTGGAAAGGAAAGTGGTAACTGAACTGGGTTAAGAAGGCTTTAAAGAGGGTCAATGGATTGACTAACGGGTTCAATGTAAAAAAACCCTATACTTGCAAAGTATGTAAATTTTAGTATATAAGTATATAAATTTTAGTTTTATATAAATAAAAAGTATAAGTATAAATAAAAAGTATATAAATTTCAGTTTCCCCCTGGCCATTGCAAAACGTTGTTAGAATGTACTGGAATTACACCTTCAGCTCTAATTTTAACACAGGCGGCTGTTTTTGTTTTTGTTTTACTAAATACGGATTAAAAACCAAACAGCAGGCAAAGCCTTGCGCGCCAGCCCCGCCTCCTCCGCCCACCCTTGACAACCTGGGTGTGAACCTAAGGAGGAGGGGTTCCTCCTGGGCTGCAGCTGCTTCCTCCTGGCCTGAGTCAGCACAAGGTTATCGGCAAGTTCTCCAAGCACGTCCACCGTGCCAACCCCATACGAGCTTTCCCGCACAACGTGAACACAGCTCGTTAGAAAAAGGTTGGGAAACTCTGAAGACGTTGGGGAAACAGAATTCTAAAGCAAAGGGGTCAGTTCAAGAACATGCAGCGAGGAAAGTCACTCTCAGATTCTAAGCCTGTGGGTTAAAAACACTTTGCTGAAGACCTCGGTAGAGCAACACTGTTTGGACCTATTGGTGTAAATTTCCCCTGAGATCTCTTTTATCCCCAAACTGTCAGAACAAGTGGAACTGGGTGGGAGGGGGGAGCACTAGTCAGAGCCCACAGCCAATTCAACCATTCCACTGGCGCTTTCTAGAGCCCGATTGGTTCTGCAACATTCTTCCAGGGAAGGCAAAAGTAGGGTTAACTGCCTGGCGGCCCAAGGGTTCCTAGCAGGGTACTGCCCCAGGGCATTGCACAAGCAACCCCCCAGAATCCCATCGCTTTTCAGTGTCACAGTAACCAGAGGTGAGGACCTTAACCCCTGTGGCCTCAGTCTGGGGTACGATCTGACTTGTTGGCCACCTTGCCTATCCACAGGTAGATTCAGGCTTTTATTAACCAGATCATTCTCCAAGAATCGATGCACCAAAGTGCTGGTTGGGTGTAGGCGTTCCTGACCCTCAGCTCAAGACTTCTTGAGTGGACCGTGACAGGGATGGCCGTCACTCAGTAGTCCTGGGAACGGAGACGTACAAGGTAACGGCTTCCTAAGTCCCCGGAAGGAAGGCACCTGGACAGGTGTTCCATCCTCAAATGGCATGAAAAGGATCAGTTCCAATACGGGATGCACCAGGCTGTACCTCAGGCCCCCTCCCCTGACTGGCTCTCCTGCCACTCAGCCCCTTTAGCTCCCAGGCCAGGGAAGATGAGTCACCAACGTTGGCCAGGGAGAAATCCAGAACGAGAAGATACGGACACACATTTGCACAAGGAGAGCATGCCACAGAAGCTGGACACAGTTCGTTGTAGGATGGGATCATGAGAGCATGAGTAGCTGTTACTCAGACCAGTCAAGAACTTTCCTTCCAAACAGGTGACGAAGAGACCAAGGTTGCCCCATGAGGGACAGGGCCATGGCTGAGGGCAGATTTCAGTGTTCCTGGCCAAAAGAGGGCAAACCCTAACACTCCATGAAAATTGGAGAGAAGGTGGAAAATTTTGCATAAATGCTTTCCCTGTTCCACTAGTGACAAATAACACACCTTCTCAAGACAGCTGGCCAGGGTTAGAGGTCATGGAGATTTTTCTTGTGAAAGCTATATAGATGGACTTATACAGAGAATAACCCCATGACCTTCACAGTTTCGGGCGGCTGAGCTACTGGCTTTCTGGCTGTGCATTTTATAGGAAGTAAATATTTTTTTTGTATTGAGGCCAAGACATTCCCCCCCTCCATTCCCTTATACACTGATAAGAAAAGACAAGAAAAATCAGACACATTAAGAACCCACCAGGAATGCTGAAACTATGTTAGGTAAACATTCACAACCAGTTTACCAGGTTATAATTTTTTAAAGACATGGCCATCTACCCCTTTGGCATTTCTTTATTCCCTCCCAAAAGCTCCGGCTGACCCAGTACAAATAAAGGTGACTACCTTCCCTTTGTACTCAGACCATGGGGCCCTTATTCACAGCCTTAAAAGCCACTTGTACTCTTCTATCCTGTCACCATCATCCAAAGTATCCTCGAGATAAACCTCTGTGGATGAGGCAGCATATTATAGGAAAGAGGTAAGTTAAAACCGAACAGTCCCTGCCATCTAAAAAGGGCCACCATGAAACGCAGAGCGCTGATCTAGGAGTGCCTCCACCCAGCTGTGCCGCTTAGGGCAAGTCACTCAACCTCTCTGGGCTTGAGCTTTCTCCTCTGAGGTCCCTTCTAGCTCTAACATTCTGGTTACTAATAATGCCTGATGTTCTCCTCTTCCCACTAACTTTTCCCTAGATATTTCAGCTCCTCTGTTGTGGAAAGTCTTCCAGCTGTCTTCACTTTAGTCTTGGCTCCTGGACAACCCTGCCAAATGAACCATTTCCTCTTCTCTGCACCCCAGCTCAAAACCCTAACGCTATCTTCTCCTGGACCCTGGGTCTCCCAGGGAGGCCTGGCCACACAGACCACAGGCTCCAACACCTTCCAGAAACTCTCCAAGTTCTCAAGTCTAGTCTTTCCTCAATTTTTTGGACAAACACCACCAGGATGGGCCCCGAATTTTCTAGTATGTCGTTCTGGGGCCCCCACCCGTTTTGCACCGAGTCCCTTCCACATCCCTTTCTCTGCTCCAAAGGGTGGCATGAACAGGACACCAGGGGCGGGGGCAGAGCGTCCAGGGTGGAAGATCCCACAGGTCACTCGGACCCTGCCCCCCTGGGCCCAATGGGGTCGGGCTGCACCCCGCCCCCAAGCACTCCTCAAGCCTCCTCGGCCTGCTCCCCGGTACCCACCTTTTGGGCCGCGGGGAAGCCCCCTCTCCAGCTTGCTCGCAGCAGCATCGGAGAGTCCGGAGGGAGGTGGCAGGGGAGGCCGCCGCCACCGGACTACGTGAGCGTCGGTGTGTCCGGGAGGCAGGGCTTGGGCTCGGTTCCCGGAGATGTGACCGGCAGGGGGAGGAATACGACGGGGGGGGAGGAGCCCAAGTTATCGCAGCAGGGCGGGGCGGCGGGGCCACTCCGGCCGGGACGGCGCCTCCCGAGCGTCCCCGCGCGGCCGCCTTGCCCCAGCCGGTCCGGGACAGCCCCAGTCTGGGGACCAGGGGCCGGCGACCGGGGTGACCCCGTTCTGGAAGGCCGCGGCCGCCCTAGCACTCCATGGTCTCTCCGCCCCCGGCGGCCAGAGAGACTAACAAGTGTGTTTCCTTGCGTTTTACGGGGAAACCGAGACCCGGAGAGAGACGCAGCGACGTTTCCTTGTGCTCCAGACCCCACCGCCCAACTCCGAGACACCTTCCAGCAGCGTCGGGTCCCAGGCTGGAAACGCCTTGTGTCAGGTTGGAACACGGGGCAACAGGGGACAAGGGTAACTGGAGTCCCAGCCCCAGTCCCCCGGCCACCCCTAGCGGCTGGAACCCGCACCTCGGTGGAACACGTGGGTCTGGCCAGGCTCCATCCTACCTCTTGTCCCTGAATTGCCCTCTCCACGTGGAAGCGACAGCTTACTGGAGCCCGCCTAGAGTGTTCCACCCCCGGAGTGTAAGTGCAAGTTGCACGGTGAAAGTGTAGGTGATATTAACCAGAGGGACTCCACTGCGCGCCCCTCGCCGCCGTTTCCCGGCCCTACACGCGGACTCCAGGGCTTGGGGAGGGACGTACCTGGTACAACTAATAAGCCCCGAGGTGCAGAGGCGCCAAGCCCGCGGCAGCATCCGCACGGGGCTGGCGGGGGCCGGGGCTCAGGTCCGCGCCCTGCGCGGGCAGCCGCATCCGTCCATGCCCCAAAGCAGCCCGCTCGCCTCCTCCCTGCGGCCCATCACCCGAGACTCGGGCTCCCCGCCGCCGCGCTTCTCCCTTTAACTTTCCGGCCACTTCTCCCGATTCGGGATGCCATCCCAGGCCCCTTTTCACGTGAACGCCCCCCGCAACCAATGGGCGCGCCCGCGACGCGAGCCGTCGACCAATACCGGTGGAGTCGCGGCCCCCAGCGCAGCGCTCCGCCACGTGATCGGCTGCGCGCCCAGAGTGATAGGGCTGGCGTCCAGGGGCTGGGAAGCGGTCGGCGGGTCACTGTTTCATCAGGAGCCCAGGGACGGGCGCCAGGGGGCAGAGCCACTTTCCTCCCGAAGAGCATCCCGTTGCAGCAAGAGGGCTGGACGCAGGCAGCTTGCAAAGTTCCCTCTTCCTGGGCAAAGTCCTAGCCAGGCAACGCCTTGCTACACGCGCAGACATGGTTGCGGTGGCATTCACACCGTCCCGCCCGCCCCACCTTGGTCTTACACTTTAGCCACGGCGTTCACAGACGACCATTAGTTCCCCCATCATATGCGAGCCCGGAGGAGCCCGAGAGAATACCAAGTGTGTTTCCCTCCGTTTTAGGTGGAGTCCCCGAGATTGGTATCCTCAGCTCCTATTGGAGGGTCGAAAAGAAATAACTACTTTACGCTTTCTTTGTGCCTGTCATGGTCCAGGTGTTACTGTGAAAGGAATACAGTAAAACCCTTTTCATAAAATTGTTATTGGGGCAAAGGTCCAATATCCAGATGAGGGTTTCTCAAGTAGGTATATTTTGGAGGAAATTTCCTGACTTGAATCTGTTAGTAACTACTTATACCTGCAGGGCCGCCAGGATCTCTATGATACACCTTGAGGCCTGTAGAGAATGATGAGCTTAGAAGAAACTGGAAGCCCCTCCTCTCGTAAGAGATCAATTTAGGTATACGTATATATAGTCATATGTTTAGTCTCCTTTGTGTTCAGCCCTGAGCTAGCCACATGAGAATCCCAGATTTTTAGTTTCAATGAGTTTTATAAATTGATATACTGTTGCCAGCTTTTTAAAGTGCCAAGTACAGACATTAAAATAAACAAACCCTACCATCTTCTGCTACCATCCTTTTATTAAAATAAAAGTACTCTTAACAGCAATAACATCAAAATGAAGGAAGGATATAATCTCAGAGTAAAGGCCAGTCCTTCACATTGGATATATTTAGCATTATGAAAATTTATTGTGTTGAATATGGCATTTGGAAATTTCTGCTTTAAGGGATCTAAGAGCAGCTTCTCATTTTACTAGGAATGTGAGACTAAAACACTGGTTGGTTACAGTAATTCAGTGCAGGCCTTCAACTCTATAGAGAGCTTCCCCAGACACAGCCTCCCTGTGTGAAGGGCCATCATTAGTCCTCTTTTTCACTGGGCATGTCTGATAAAGGACCACCTGTGAAATCAGCTATTGGTAGGTGGTTGGCAAAGAAAGTTTCTATGCAGTATTCCCTTTGCCAACTCTACGCCCCTTTAATGAGCTGATGAGTAGGTTGAAGACTTATTAAGCCAAGTATTGGCTACATTTCTCAGGTGTGGTGAGGATCCTAGAGGGGTGGGCAAAGATAAAGAGCCAACATTGCAAAATGCAAGCAGGGAAAGGGTGATCTGAACCAAACTGGGAAGGAGTTGGGACAAGTAAACACAACTTTATAGCATTAGGGTTTGGAAGCATCTTCCTTACATGGATCTAGGAAACCATGGGTAATCATTTCCCCTGTGGTTTAGATGACTATTTCAGACCAGGAGGGTGGGGCTAAACTCGGTGGTGGCACACCACAGGCTTGGTAGGCAGGAAGGCAGCATCTACAAGTTTGAAGAGAGCACAGTCTCCTTTGCAATCAGAATAGAGCTGGGATGCAAGCTCTGGAGGACTGTTCCAGCAGAATTCATAGCAGTCCCAGAGCCCCAGAATCTGGGAGCTGGACTGGCCCTTGAACATGCTCTTGCCTCACTCTTCAGCAGGTGAGGGAAAGTAAGCAGAAAGTGGCAAAGTTAAAATGGAAAATTTCATCCCTGTAGTTAATGCATACCAAGTTCCTTTTATAATATCTGGCATTGAATTTTAGCCTTAATTTCATTTAATAAGCCAACTTTCCTCCCCAAAATAAGCCCAAAAGATGGGCAGTGGCTAAGCATATAGCTAATTATCATTTTTCCATAAACTGTTCTTTTTCGTGGCTCTTAACTACCGCATTTCTGCTGGAAATGGAAAAACGAGTGAAATATCATCTTGCTCTGGAGAAGCTCTTAGGCTAATAAATAGTGATGTGGGATAAATGTATGGAAGGTCAATGTCTGTGTTTGGGGAGCTAAGAGGAAGACTGTGCATGTGTGGCAGTGGGGGTGGTGGGGGGCGGGGGGAATGAGGAAGGTCAGAGAAGGCTCCTGAAGAAGTGAGCATTGAGCAGGGTCCTGAAGAGGGAGTTAGGGTTTAAGGGCAATGGGAGAGAGCATGGCAGGAATTGAAGGCGCAGAGTGCTATATGTCTCCCCAAAGAATTTCCACTCTGCTGATTAGAAATTAAGTCCTTTTCCTGGCTTAAATATTAGACAGTGTTTCTTTATGCATGTATTAACGTCAGCTTTTTGCTCATCCAGAAAGTTTTAAAAAGTATTGTTAATGTCTTATCTCCTTCTCAACTTTGCATTTCAAAACCAGTCCAAACCTAGGCCCTATCTTCATCGAAGATTTTGGAAAAGAGATCTTTTTTTTTCCTCCTAAGAGTTGTAACCTTGCTTCTCCTTGAATAAAAAGTATTGCAAAGTGATTCTAAATAAAAATAACCAGCATCAAGAGGTGGAACTAAAGAAGAGAACATTCTTTTGCCTGATCAGAATAGAAAGGGGGAAAGACCGTTTGCAAACCGCTCAAGTCCATTTATATTTAGACGCGTGGAGTTGAGGGCACCTGTCAGATCTGCTGATGTGTCCTGGATGCATTGTGTTACCTGGGGCCCTCTGTCCCTCTCTCAGATTTGACTGAAAGTGACTTGCTAGGTGATGTTTTTATGGGACAGGCAGAGGCATACTGGCAGAGGGATTCTGTAAGCCTCTGTCGAGGGAGGATGTGTCCTTAACACGGGAGAAGATCTTGATTCGTTTACTTGTCAAAGCTCCTGGCACCCATTAGGGCGTTCTCACTACTGAGGGCTTTTGAGTTCCTGAATAAGGTTGATGGTGGAATCACTCTTTTAAAAGCCTTATAAACAGAGCAGCTTTTATTCCACAGCTCGTACTTTGTGCCATGCTTTTTGTGAACCTGATATAATATCTTTAATTTGTATTGTTGATTATTTTTTATGATTATAAAACTAATATGAGAACACCGTAGGCATTGTGTAAAGCACAGAAAAATATGAAGATGAAAATAAAATCAGCACCACCCAGCAATCACTACCAACACAATTCACTGTCTTTTCTTTCAGTATTTATTCTATACATAAAATTGTATTATCAGGATCATCGTATACATACAGTTTAATATCTTGATTCTTTTACTCAGGACTGCTTCTCATTTTGAGTGTATTAGTAGGATTATAACTTTTCTGACATGCTTTTTAATGGCTGCACAATATTCTTTCATATAGAGAGACCATATTTTAACTATATTCTTATTGTGGGACACAGATTTTTTTCCAAATGTTCTCTTTGTAAATACGCTTTGGTAAGCATCTTTATGTTTAAATCTTTGCCCACATCCCTGATTCTTTCCTATAACCATCTTTCCCACAGAGTACAGACATTTTTAGACTCAATTTATATTGCCAAATTGCTTTTAGAAAGATCAGTATTGACTTTTCATCCCCAGTACTAGAGAAAATTAGGAGTTAAATAATCCTAATAAGGTGTTGGTTTGTGGACTTTGGGCAAATTATACCTCATCTTGCAAAAAATAAAAAAAACATATAAGTTTTACTAATGAATCGTATACTCTGTGCCTGAGTGAAAATAGCGACCTACCTCATCTTTTGCCTTTGCTTTGCATCTCAAAGTATACAGCCAATTTGGGGTCATGAATGGGGACTTCATAACCCGTATTATTGACTTAAATGATATTAAGCGGTGGCTAGTCAGAGAGAAGGTGGAGAGGCTGGCAAGTAGGGAGTACCCCTTTGCCACAGGCTTAAAAGGAATTAGGCAAAACCCAGTATGTATTTATATTCTTTGCTCATTCGCCCTCTGTTCATGGCTGGTGTGGTCATTAATTATATTTAAACATGTAACTATATACATATGATGCAATGTATAGCATCCAGAATTTCATGGCAGGTGGCATGCATTTTTATGAGGAGAACAATGTGTCAGGCTGCCTTTAGGATTGTGACAAACCACTTGGCTGTCGCGTGCCTTGTGCCTTAGGTCGGGGCTGTTTCTGTTGCATGCCTCTGGAATCAGAGGCCTCAGATACTGTAAGCACTGCAGGGTTTGGTGTCAGCAATTGTGTTTCAGGTCCATCCTGATATTTACAAAACTGCCTGGTTCCTACTCTTAGAAACAGGCAATGATATAATTTATATCTAGAAAACAATTGAGGAATGAGGACTGACTTAAGAAATAAGGAAAAAACTAAGGATTTATATGCAATGATTTTTAAATATACATCCCCAAGTTTTCCAGCAACCCTTTAATTTTCTATCATTCCTCTTTTTCTTTGAAATTTAGAGTCAGAAGCTGAATTGACTTCATGGTTTTCCTCAGAACCATTTGATAGCCTCTAGAGAGTTACGACTTAAAGACTGCATTCTTCCTTCTCGAAACTTACGGTAACGATTTCTCCATACAGAGCCACAGGCTGTTTGGGAGCTAGAAATCGAGCCCTTAAAGCTAGGAAGTCACCACATGTCGAGAATATTCCTTCTCTGCTCCTGGCCTTGCTCATGTTCCCAAGGAGACACAAATCTCATAGAGCAGTGGGAGATCCATGGTCTAATGTCGATATTTCACTTAGTGCATCATAAAATGTGGAAGACAATGGTGCTTTTGTTAGGAAGGCTGCTCAAGTTTGTTTTAAAATTACACTTCACCGAAAACAACAACCTGATAACTAATTATTAGGATGAGTAGTCTTACTTGGTAAGTAGCCAGGACTATAAAATATACAAAGCCAAACTTTGATGTTGTTTCCATGTAAGCCTTGGAAATTGATATAACCATATATAAAACTTTAGCAAAGATATTTGGCATCATTTCTATTTTCTTCAGTTAATTCTTTGGTGCTCTTCAAATGCAAAGCCTCCTTAAATGGAGGGTATGTTGTCGCCTATTTTTTTCAAGGCTCATTGATCCAAAAAATTAGTTACTTATCCTTTCTTCCCTGACTGTCACTCTGGTTCTTTTTCATTCCTTCTTTCCTTCTCTTTTGGTATTGCTCCTTAGTTTATAAAATCTAGAAACTTCTCTCTCCTGAGATTAGTAAATAAGCATTTCTCTTTCTTATGAATCAGCATTATCCGTCAATTTTCAGGGACAATCCAAAGCCATAGGTTATGAGAAGAAGAAACATATTAAAAATATACGAAGAGTTTCTGGTTTAACTTCCTGCGAAAACTTTTGGGAAGACACTTAAAAAGATGAAGACTCACGTCACCCTTGTACTCTAGAGATAATGAAAGGCAGTGGTTACGAGCTCGGTCATCTGATGGTCCTGGATTTGAATACTTCTCTGCTACAATGAGCTGTGGACCTTGGAAAAATTACTTCCCAACTTTGCACGTCTCTTTCCTTATCTGTAAAATGGGAATACTAATGCCTGCCTAGTAGGGTTACTCCGAAGATTTTCTGCAACACTTTATGTGTAACCAGGATGACGTGCTCTACAAAACCCAAGTACAGCAAAAGTCACATTTGTTAATTATTCTTAATAAGATAAAATCTGAATCTGAACCCTTCACTTGCCAAGGCCGGCAAGAAAGCTTAATATCTGTTGGCTTCTGCAGCCCCTCGCAATTGGGAACAGGCCCTTTGTTCTTAGACTCTGTGGTCCCTGACCTTGGTGCTGCTCCTTCGGCAGCCCATCCTGGGTGGAGGTTAGGTCCTCACCGCCCACCGCAGCTGCTGCTCAAGGCGGGCTGTGGTGATGCCCCTCAGCAGGCCTGGTGGGAAGCTCGCATACCCCCACATCTCAGCCCCTTCCACTTGAGGAGGGTATCAGTTTCTCTCACCTGTAGAAACTTCAGATCCCACAGGTCACAGGCTCTGGGATTTACCCCCTCTCCGGGGTGATCTTTCTGCAAACCCATAGAAGCATGAGGCACTATCCTCTCTCACTCTTGGAGAGTTCTGGACCTTTTCTGGAAGGACCCAGAATTCCCAAACAAAGGCTTGTATGAGGGCAATTTCTTCAGATGCTCTCAAACACGGAAGGAGCTGTTAGCACTTCGTTAGGACTAAAGGAGCCAAGACTTTAGGGAAAAAAGATGTGCCTTTCTCTCTGGTGTAAGGTGTTGGGGTCTATGAGAATAAAGCATAAATTTAAATAAGTTGACATATTTATAAACTATCAAGCACACGGTAAATATTCCAAGGGCATCATTAGTTTGCCGAATACCCCCTCATTTGAGGGTAGGTGAACAGAAACACCCACTAAGATATAGCTTATTAAAAAAGGGAAAGGGCTATTTCTAAAGACTCTGAAAAGGAGCAGACCTCTGAAACAGATTTACTAGAGGAAACAAAAGAAAAATTCAAGATATCTTTGATTACAAGAAGACATGGTATCTATGAATTACAGGAAACCACACACAGAAAAGACTCAGATGAAAAGTTATCAAGATTATTTTTTAAAGAAAATTTTATTTAGAAATATGTGCATTTATCCTACATAGTTCATTACTTTCTTAGGTAGTTCTGCCATATAATAATTTATTTTTTTGAGGAAGGTTAGCCCTGAGCTAACATCCGCCGCCAATCCTCCTCTTTTTGCTGAGGAAGACTGGCCCTGAGCTAACATCCATGCCCATCTTCCTCTACTTTATATGTGGGATGCCTACCACAGCATGGCATCCCAAGGGCTGCCATGTCCGCACCCAGGATCGGAACTGGCAAACCCCAGGCCGCCAAAGCAGAATATGTGCACTTAACTACTGTGCCACCAGGCCGGCCCCCCATATAATAATTTTTTTAGTAAATTCTTAGTAAAGTATAGCATGCGTTTTGAAAAGTGAACAAATTTTAAGTGTATAGATTAATAAATTGTTGTAATATCTATCCAGTAGCACCATGGAAGCCCAGTTTTATTCCCAATCTCGGTCACTCTTCCCCACATAGATAAGAATTATATTGATTTCTAACACCATAGCAAGATGGTTCCTTATGAAACTGAACACAATTTTACCATACAATCCAGCAATCATGCTCATTGGTATTTACCCAAAGGAGTTGAAAACTTATGTCCACATGAAAACCTGCACATGATATTTATAGCAGCTTTATTCATAATTGCCAAAACTTGGAATCAACCAAGGTGTCCTTTTTTTTTTTGTGCCCTGAGTTAACATCCATGCCCATCTTCTTCTGCTTTATACATAGGACACCTACCACAGCATGGCTTTTGCCAAGTGGTGCCATGTCCACACCCGGGATCAGAACCAATGTACCCTGGGCCGCCGAGAAGCAGAAGGTGCGAAGTTAACCACTGTGCGACCGGACCAGCCCCAAGGTGTCCTTCAGTAGGTGAATGGATAAATGAACTGCAGTACGTCCAGACAATGGAATATTATTCAGCACTAAAAAGAAATGAGCCATCTAACCATGAAGAGACATGGTGGAAACTTAAATGCATATTACTAAGTGGAAGAAGCCAATCTGGAAAGGTTACTTACTATATGAGTCCAACTAGTTCTAGAAAAGGCAAAACTATGGAGACAGTAAAAAGGTCCGTGGTTGCCAGGGTTGGATCAGGGTGAAATGAAAAGACAGAGCACAGAGAATTTTTAGAGCAGTGAAAATACTGTATGGTGTTATAATGATGGAGACGTGTCATTATACATTTGTCTAAGCCCATAGAATGTTCAACACTAAGAGCGAACCCTAAGGGAAACACCCTATTGACTTTTGATGATTATCACGTGTCAGTGTAGGTTCATCCTTGGTAACAAAGGTACCATTCTGGTGAATGATGTTGGTAATAGGGGAGGCTATGCATGTGTGGGGGCAAGAGGTATATGGGAGATCTCTGTATCTTCCTCTCAATTTTGCTATAAACCTAAAACTCCCCTAAAAAAATAAGATCTTAAAAAAAGTTAGTGAGATTAGATATGAAGAAAGATGAGATAAGAATGGATGGCAAAAAACAGAATCAGAGGATTAAACTCCATCATGGAGGTGGAAGTAAGCAAAATTGACAGTATAGAAAATAGAATTAGTGGCTTGGAGGTTAATCTTGAGGGGATGTATAGGAAAAATATTGAGTTAGAAATGGTAAGAGAAAGGGAAGAGTTACTGAAACAAGAGATAGATACTGAGAAAAAGAAAGGGAATCCAATTTAAGAATTATAATACTGCTAATGAAAAATACCAGAACAATAGAAACAGACATGATAAAAACTTTATTAGAGAAAACATCTCTAAGCTGGAAAGAGTCCAAAGTATATAGATTGAACGGACTCACATATTTCAGATGGAATCAATTAAAAAATCCTACACCTAGACAACAATTTTGAATTATAAGGACAAAAGATAGTCCTACAAATATCCAGGTAGGAAATAGCCACCCTTCAAAAAACAAGTTATTGAAGAACAAATGCCAGATTGACTTCTGACCTCTTCATAGTACTAACTGTCAGAAAACCAGGGAGAAGCATCTGAAAGAATTTTGTACTCAGTCAACTTGACTTCCACGTGTAGTTGACCTCTCTTCCTAACACTTCCTGATTTTCTTACCAAATTTCCCCCACATCACAAAGTATAGCAATGAGACTGAGGACTGCCCCAAAAAAGTAGTTATAGTTTATCCACCATGCTAAGTTAGTTCCTTGATGAGGTTCTAATGTTACATCTAAAAGTCTATTTTGTGCTCTCATTTTGCTTTTTTCTCCAACGATCTGCTCATCTGGCAGCAGTAGTGTTGTTTGCTGCTGAGAAAAGAGGTCTCGCCCCCAATGACATCTTTAACCTCACCTCTCCCACTTCAAGGGTGGTCCTATTGTCTTCCTTGCCAGTGGGAATTTACACTTTGTGGGCGTAGTGTTTGCTCAGGTGGAAGAGCTCATCCCAAGTCTTTGCTCCTTAATTTCATTCCAAATGCCAAGACTTTAGTTTATAATCATATCGGAAAATATAGACTACTAGAGTTAAAAGGACTTTGTGTCTTTTTGTCTAGCATCCTCTGTCTACAGGCGAGGAAACAGAGACGAAGAAAGATGCCATCACTTATTTCGAGTCACAGATTCAGATACTGCTTGAGTTGAGACTAACTAGGCTCCTGTTTTTCTGTATCCACAACCAGCCAGACTGATGGGCGAGATCTGTTGACCGGCTCACTCGAGCCAGTCTTCACAGTGAGGAAGAGGCTCATGAAGGCCACAGCCCAAAGCCCATGGAATGGCCAAATGCAAAGCGAATGCCCACTAATCAAAAGGCCAGTGAATTTCCCACAGGAAGTGGAGACAGACCTTCCACATGGAACCTCGAAGCAACTGAAAACCAAGGTGTTTCAACTGAAAACCAAGTATGAGAAGAGTCTGAGGACGTAGGTGATGGGCCTCCAGCCACTTCTTCAGAGTTCTCCAAAGTTTTAACTTTTAAGGGCTCTAGTAACAAGAACATTTTCCTTCTAAACAAGCAGACTTGGCTCATGATACCTGACATTCCAACACTGACCAAATTCAGATCACAGCCTGTGATTCAAGACCACAACCTGCTTTGGCAGATTCCATAGCTTTTCTACTTGGTACTTGGGTGGGTCAGGAACTCAATAAGATGCAAAACAGAGAAGCCTCACTCAACCAGTTTAATTAAACAAACAAAAAGAAGCAAGAAATTGGTCTATATAACCAAATACCAGGAAGGCTGGGAGTAGGCGGTTGGTCCTAGGATTAACTTCTCACGTGGTGGGGAATGTGGCTGCTCGGGTCTGTGGGCCAACACCAACCCCACTTAGAGTAAGGGGAGGAAAGACGGCATCTCTCACCTGACAACAGTATACGAAATTCCCAGGGGGGACACTAAGGGACTAATAACTGTGGCCAGGGAGGTGGCTCATCCTGGTTCCAAGCTCGCCTCTCTGTTGAGGAGCACGTTCTGTCCTCAGTTAAAGGGAGTGGGCAGGAAATGAGTCCAGAGCAGGTGTAAACAATAGCCATTGTTTCTGTTGTCATCTGTAGCAGATTTCAGACAGTGCGTAGATGATGGCGATAGCGTGCTCTCTTCCTGTTGTTACTGCCATCTTGTATTTCCAAGAAAGGAGGAGAGCAATTAACAATTACCCTCCTCTGCCTTCCCTTCTCCACCATCACCAGCCCCACTTCTGGAAGGTGTAGGACACTATCTCCTGGTCAGGAAGGATGGCTGAAGAGCACAAGTACATAGCACCCTGCACCAAGGACCTAGGAGTCCACTGTGCTTTGTGGAGGATCTCTGTTCTCTACCATGCTCTACTCTCTCTCAGAGCCCCTTCCGGGGGTCTTGGTGGTGCTCTCTCCCCTCCTCTGGACATGATCGTCACCAGCAGGGAGGGCAAGAGAGCAGGTCCACTTGGTACCAAGCAAGAAACAGACAGAGCAGGAGGAGACACCCAGGCTGGAGTCTCCGAGATGACGCCCTTGTGCTCCATCAGGCGGGCGGTGTCAGTAACCCAGGTCACCCTTGGCTCTGTCATTATCCAGCTGGCTGGTGCAACTTGAGCGAAGCCAAAGCTGTCACCTCCAAAGGAGAAGGCCCTCTCGTCAGCTCCTCGGCTTCATTTCTGTTTTTTATACTCCACAGGCCCAGTCTAAACAGTAAGGCTTGCATTTATTGAGCATTCACTCAGTACCAGGTGCTTTACACAGTTTATACCAATATCCTGAAAGGTAGGTATTTCTATTAACTGCCTTTTAGAGGTAAGAAAATCAGGGCTCAGAGAAGTTAAGTAACTCGCCTAAGATCCTACAGCAGCAAATGCCAAGTTTTGATTCAAAGTCAAATCGTCTGACCCCAAAGTCCAGGCTATTTCCACCACACCAGGCTTCCTCTCAGAGCAACCAGATGAAAAAGGCTAATGGTCCCAGCTCAGGGACTTCTTGTCTTGCTTCCCCAATCTTCTCAGTTGAATTTTAGGGTCTTACCTGGGGCCCTAGCAGAATAAATTCTGGATTTTGCAGAAATAGCCCCTAATTCCATTTGACTGCTGGGACAGGCACCTCACTCACAGGTGGGCCATCAGGAAAGGATGGTTGGGGTGCTCGTGGCTGTGGCTCCGGCTGGAGGAGGAGAGGTTTGCAGCCTCCCTGGATGGCTGTGGCAGAGGGGCCAGAAGGAAATCTGGGGACATGGTGAAGAAAACTGTAGGGCTGGAGAAAAGAGCAGAAGATGGGGACACACGTGGGGAGGCGGGCTTCTGAGGCTTGTGCAGGGTTCAAGGGAAAGGCTGCACAATGAATAAACAGACGCCAAATACCTCTGTTTGCAGGAGGAAGCCAGACATGGAAAACAGCCCTCCTACCCTAAACAATTCTCAAGTACACTCCACATCCTGAGACAGCATAGAAGACCAAATAAACAGAACAGCCTGCTACACATGCAGTGAAGGTAGAAAAGCTCATGGTAAACCTGGGGGAATTCATTCATTCAAACCTGCTCTGTGGAAGTTGTTTTGGAAGAGTGACTACCTGGGGGCCAGGGTGGCGGGAAATCTGCTGGCTTCTCTGGCTTTGTCACAACCTGGAGGCACAGAGCTGCGGTGTGCAGAAGAGGAGTCACACTTGGGTCCGTGGTTTGTGGTAGGGAGAGGAGGCTCCTGGGTGACTGCCCCCGTCCTCTCATCTCTGGGCCCCAGCCAGAGCTGGCACTTGTCACACAATGTGTGAAGCAAGTGACTCTTGCAAGACATCAGGAGAGGGGCAGTGACTAGGGGAGGGGACCGTTGGCCAGTGGGTCCTCGTGGACAGGAATTTTATGTTCCTCTGATCGTTGTGCTTTGAGGACTCCTGGGATCTCAAAATCGACAGTTTTCTCAAGGGAGTCATAGCAGCCTCAAAGACATCCTGCTAAAACAAAAATTAACTCTAATTCGAATTCACTCAATTTAAAACACGAGTATGCGCCATCTGGCATTTTTATGAATAAGAGGGAATGTTGCAGAAACAAGTGATGAAAATTTCAAGGTTCCAAAAAATATTGGGAAGTCAAGAGTTTAGGGTTATAAGGATTCTGGAAAACCCTCTACTGGGATAAGTGTTTCTAGTGCATCACTGCCGGCTATGGAACGTGACGTAGAAGCACTTCCAGACCCGACACTCATGCCCCCTGCTGACGGGGAAGCCCACCTCACCTCTCCCAGGGGAGGCAGCACATGGACTGTGACCTCCCTCTTTATAAAAGTGCTCAGGGGACCGAGATTTCCCAAGAAACTCTTTATTTCCCAAACTCTTAAAGGTATTTAATTAATTTAATTTTTTATTTTTTTAAAAATGGAGCCAGACTCTATTACAGATGGTGACGTCACATTTAAGTATCTGCATTTTTTTTAAAGATTGGCCTTGAGATAAAATCTGTTGTCAATCTTTCTCTTTTTTTTTTGTCCCCAAAGCCCCCCAGTACATAGTTGTATATTCTAGTTGTAGGTCCCTCTGGTTGTGCCATGAAGGATGCCACCTCAGCATGGCCTGATGAGCAGTGCCATGTCCTCACCCAGAATCCAAGCCAGCGAAACCCTGGGCCACCGAAGCAGAGTGCAGGAACTTAACCACTCGGCTACCGGGCCGGCCCCTAATTTAATTTTAATTTCAAATGTATTTAATACCTGTTTGCTTAAATCAGACCTTTTGCTTAAGGGGCGGCCAAAATTGGACAGAGGAAAAACCTGGAAAATCATTCTATATTTAGAGAAACGTGGGAGAAAAGAAATGATAAAGAAACAAGGAGAAAACAACAAAGAAGCTATATGCTGTTGCTCTGCAAAGCACCTTGGGTGAAATGGCGGTCTCCAGAGAAGTTTGTCACTAAAAGCTTTCTGGGATCAAATAAACCTGGAGACTGACAAACCATAATCCCACTCGGAGATGCCCGGTGCTTGAGAGCATCCTGAAGGCTTGGACGGATGCTGCAGTGAGGAAACCTGACTGTTTATCTAATCCAGCATTTCCCAGACTAACCCAAAAGCTCATGCTGCCTGCACAGCTGCACTTTACCGTATGGAAAGAGTAAAGGAGGGAAAAAAAATGAACATAGATGAGCCGGACTGAAATTTTAGAAAGGAAATTCTAACAGAACTGGGACATGTATTATGCATGATTTAATTCTGTGTAATGTTAGCTGTCCATAGAGAGCAAGGACAGAAATAGTTCCAACAGATATGAGCCAAACACCTTTTCCTAGAACAGGACAATTAGAAGGATGCCTTCTTCTATCCAAGCACAGAACCAAGGCACAATGGAAGAAATAGAACCAAATGGAAGCGATTATAATAATCAGCCAGTTCAAGGCTTACTGATGGAATGAGGGCACACCAAAACAGCCCTCCTTGGACCACACAGACACACAAAGACTAGACCCAACCGCTTCCCTGATACCAGCGCTGGTGCTAGAAATAAACCCACAGACATTAGCATTTTGTGCAGGAGAAGGCCAAGTCAAGATGGAGGCAGAGAGTGGGGCGATGCAGTCACCAGTTAAGGAATGCCTAGAGCCATCAGAAGCTGGAAGAGGCGAGAAGGATCCTCCCCGGGGGCCTTGAGAGGGAGCCTGCCCCTGCTCACATCTTGATTTTGGACTTCCGGCCTCAGAATGGTGAGAGAATACATTTCTATTGTTTAAGCCCTCCAAAAACAATAGTAATAATAATAGAGGAGGTTTTATCTTTGTAAAATCAAAATTCACTCATTCATTCATTTAACACAACTGATGGATTGCCTCTAAGTGCCAGTGAGGGCTGAGGGTGCAGAGTGAGCAGGCTGGGGTCCCCACTGCGTCCGTGCTCATCATTGGCCAGAGGAGAGATGGGAAGAAACAGCTACAGGGCACTGTGCTGGGCTCCTTCATAGTGTGATGGCCAGAGCCGCTGGACTGAACCCAGACTGCGATGGCCCCAGGGTAGCTTATCCGTTTTGATCCCTACAACGATTAAACACTGCTATCTCAGTCACCGAGGCAAACCAACAGATGGTGGTTTAATTGTTTATAACACCAAACGTTAACTACAGGGCTTGGCAGTCTCTCTCTCATCCTGAAGGTTCTGGAAGCAGGTATCAGACAGCACTCTGGAAAAAGGTAAAACGTGGACACTCAGAATTCAGCTCAGGCGCGCCCTGCTTTATAACTTCTGTCAAACTGCAATATGTCAGAGGAGCACTGGACAGAATGATGAAGGGCTTTCAATTGCTTCTTAAATAAATGGTAAAAGAGGAAGCTACTCACAGAAGCCGTCTCTGGAGATGCAGTGTTTCTATCAAGCTACAAGTGTCGGCCAAAAATGTGTTTGGGAAATTTGGTCTCCTTCCCAAAGGGAATGTGTAGTCTCCTTGCTCCCAGCCACATTTGAATGTTACCTGCCTTGTCGCCTGGGCAGCTTCCCCTGGATACCAGCACTATCCATTTTAATATAGCACTAATTGCAGTGATGGGCAGGGCACTTATGTCTACTAATCAGGTCAACACCACTTGGCCTAATCTTCTAAAGTGGACTACAAGCCATTACTAAGCCGTGGAAGTCTCCAACTGTGCATGCCTCTGTAGAGACACCTGCAAACAGGAGGCAGCAGCCAGTAGAGAGTCGGCAAAGGCACCTTGCGGTCCAGCTGTCACCAGCATTCCCGAAGAGCCGTTTCAAAGGTCGCCATTTCCATCCAGCTTCCTCTCAGAGGTGCTGCTGTTTACACATTGCGGGAGCTGGACAGCCAGCCCACTTCAGAAGGACCCAGGCTGAAGCTTCCACTCTAGGTTTAGGAAGTATGTGCTGACAAATTCTGTGCACAGAGCCCTGGCCGGCTTCCCGGCCCTCCGAGTGCGGAACCTTCAGCTCCCAATGCAATTGTCCTTCCCCTGCAGCCTCTTTATTCTCCTCCTGGACTCAGCTGAAATGTCACATACCCAGAGAGGTCCCTGACCCGCCTCTACCCCAGCGAACTTCCATCCTCCCTGTTGGTTTCCTTCGCAGTTATCACCATCTGTAATCATTTCTATTTCTGTTTCTTTTCTTGTTTGCAGTCTGCCCTCCCCAGCTGGAAAGCAAGCCCTAGGACGGGGAAAAAAAAAAGTCCTCTCATGTCACCTCTGTATTTCCCACAGCACAGACTGGCCGTGTTGATTGAATAAAAAAAATGATGTGACAACGGTATCAGAGACAATTTTGAATGAAATAGAAAAAGGAAGACTACCGGCCAGTTTTGTCCGTGGACACTCATTTATTTTTGCTCTCTCTTAGCAGTCAAACAACTGACAACTTCTGGATCTAAGTGGACCAGAATGTTGGGGCAGTCTCCTGAGAAGGCGTCCATCAGGTTCTTGAGTGTTGACTTGAGCCAGAGGGACTCATGCATTCCAGGTGGTGCCTTCCACCTTGTCATCCTGAACCAGGTGTCCACAGAGACCAAGAGTCAGGGATGGATATACAAACACATAACAGCTGACAGGAGCGTCTCAAGAATCAAGAGGAGCCCAGAGCTGAGAGCAGTCTGCCTGCAAGGCAAGCAGGCAAGTCTGTGAGAGTTGCCTGGAAGGGCCGGAGAGTCAGGGAGAGTTTAAGGGCTGAATGCCACACTGTTTTAAAGATTCCTATGGGCTGGCCCGGTGGCATAGTGATTAAGCTTGCATGCTGTGCTTCGGTGGCCCAGGGTTGGTTTGTGGGTTTAGATCCTGACCAAGGACCTACACATTACTCATCAAGCCATGCTGTGGCAGCGTCCCACATACAAAATAGAGGAAGATTGGCACAGGTGTTAGCTCAGCAACACTATTCCTTAAGCAAAAGGAGGAAGATTGGCAACAGATGTTAGTTCAGGGCCAATCTTCCTCACCAAAAAAGAAAAGAAAAGAACGATTACTGGTCCCCAAAGTAGCACTTCATCCTGCATCTTGGGATTTTCTGGGGCCCAAGTAGCGGGAACCCACTCCAAAAGAAATGATTAAGGTCCTCTAGTTGAGAACTTCCAATTTGACATGTTTAGCTAAAGGTAGGGAGGGAATGGGAACATATCTGCGGAAGACAGAGGATGAGCAGCTACTTATGAGCAAGTATTTTTATACCCTCAGAAAACCAGCAAGTCAAGCAACTAGATTAACATTGATCTATCCATCTATCCATCTGTCCGTCCATTATCAGGTTGGCATATTGTAATGGACTCAGGGCACTATTCTAGACCCTGGGGATACAGAGAAAAAAGACTCACCCCTGCTTTTGAGGAGTTCATGGTCTAGTTGGGGAGACAGGCTTCTAAACAGATGAATACAGCACAGCGATCTGTGCTGGGACAGAATCTGTACTGGGAACGAGGAGCACAGAGGAGGAAGCCCGCCACCCTTCGGCTGTGCCAAGGAGGTGGAATTCGAGCTGATCGTTGAAGGAGGACAAGGAGTTTTCCAGGTGGAGAAAATGGGGTGGACCCTTTTAGACAGAGAAACAAAAGCAGATAGACGTGGGCGAATCTGGATGTTTTAAGACCCACAGCCATTTCATGTAGATGGAACGTGAGGCATGGAGGAGAGCTGTGGGGCTGAGGCTGGACCAGGGATTGGCCGGATAGTGGGACCCTCGTGTGCCTTACCAGGAAGCTTGAGTTCCATCTTCTTCTCAGTGCAAAGTATCTGGAAAAGACCTGCATGACTAGATTTTTCGTTGTTTTACACACACACACAAGATAGACAAATTTGGGTGGAAGAAAATGTCCAGAAGAACACAGGGTTGGAAATCTTGTTTGATAACATGTCATGAAAGATGCCAAATAAGTCTGGACTTTACTTTCTAGACCAAATGTCCAGATCTCAGATGCCTTCGGAGGCCTGATAAGAAGCGAATGTGTGAAGTTTTTGGGTGTGATTGTCCTGTCTAAAGAATTCAGATTCAAAAATGTCAAAAATGCTGTTTGCTAACGGATCACAGGAGTGGATGACGTGACTCTACTCTGAGCTTGGGATCCCTGGGGTAGGAAATGGGGAGTCATGGACGGGTTTGTATGCGGGGAATCATAGCAGACGCTGTTGGTGCTGTCTGCCCAGATCCCATTGGTCTGCCCTGGAGCTCTTCTGCACATAGTTCCCCTCAAGCTGCTGGCTTCCTGCACCTCTCTGCCTGAGAGCATTCTCTGGCCAAGGAGGAGTGCCTGGCCACATATGTGGCAGCCTAGAAGTGTCAGAGCATTACTGCCCCAAGAGCAGCCCTTGACCAATGAAGGACAGGAGTAGTTGGATAAACACCTCCGCTTCCTTGCTCCTTGATGGGCCAATGCTGCAGTCTACACAGTTTCTCAAAGGGTCCCCAGCAGGATGGAGCCACAACTGCCCACAGCAGTACCTCACTCATTGATGCAGCTTTATGGGCTGTCTTAGGAGGGTTACCTGGAAGACAGACCCTGAAGTGAAAACGTGTCTGCAGGAAGTTTATTGGGGAATCCCCTTGAGACAAACACCTGTGAGGGAGAGAGGAAGCAGGAGAGAGTTGTTGAACTGCAGTGCAATTACAGCCTCAGAAGATCCCACAGGAAGCTCCAGAGTTAGGCCAGCCCTTCAGAGTTGACCCACTTGAGACCAGGATGGAGGACAGGCCGTTATAGCTGCATGTTGACTTGTCAATGGATGTGGGCTGCCCCTAGGGAAGAACCTGAGGTGAGGCTGCTCTCCTCTGCTGAGACAGGTCCCTGGGGAGGGACTTAGCCAAGAGCCATTAGACACCATACCCCAGCAGCTGGGGGGATAGCAGGCCTGCAGGGGGATCTGGGCAGTGCAACACAGCATCCACTGTGTAGGCTTTCCTCCCTTCCCTCCCTTCTCACTCTCTCCCCATCTTGAGGTCATTTCCCAAATGAACCACCTCCCAAATGAACCCAAATTCTTGTCTCAGGGTCTGTTTTTGGGGAAACCCCAACAAAAAGAGGAATCGTCTGCTCTGCGCTTTTGTTTAAGAAACCCAATCTGGTAGCAGTGTGTAAATTGATTGGAGGGCTGAGAGACAGCGTAAATAGACCACAGAAAAGATGATGTCGGTTGTCCAGGGAAGAGGGATTCAATGAAGAGGATGCCTAAGGGAAACAAGAAAAGGGATGGAAGTGAAATGGCCATCAGTGAAAATAAGTCATGCAGAAAAAGGAATAGTATGCAGGTGAGAGAAGTCACTTTGGTTTCAGAAATTGTGCACTTGAGGTGTTGGTGTGCTATCTGGGTGGAGTTTTCCACCAGGCAGGTGGATATTCAGGTCAAGAGATACAAACTGAAGAGTTGGGTATATGGCAGTGGTAGTTGAAACAATGGAAAAGATTGTTAAGGGAGAGAGTACAGAAATGGAGAAATCAACTAACAATCTCTGAGTATCTACAGTGTGCCAGACACTATGCAAGGCTGAGGGCAAGTCCTTAGGAAAGACCAACATTTACAAGATTAAAAAAAGGAGGCAGATTGTTGAGAACAGCACTCAGCAATGGCAAATACCAGGTCCACCAAATACCGTTCTTCCTTTCTCCACCACTGCAGACATCACTAGTCGATCATGACGATTTTCTCCACAGTGCTTGAACTTGCCTGCCAATCCTTCTCAAGGCTCTGCTCCAGGAAGGAGCAGTAATTAACGAGATTTGGCCCTTGAGTGAAAAACTGTTTGCTATCCTTGGAGTCATGGAAGCTAAGAGAAGAAAGGCTTGCACAAAAGAGAGGGTGAGTGGGAGGCATTTTCAATCCTAGAGAGGCAGAAGAGAACAAAGCCTGAAAAAAGCCAGCTGGGCTGAGGAAATAAAAGTCTTGTGGACCGTGGAGAACAGCTTCAGGAGAGCAGCAGGATAGCACTCCAAGGGCAGGATGGCAAGCAGATGCTGGCATTTCCACCTGCTGCCTGCTCAAGGGAGCACTGTACCAGGAGCCGGGAAGTTTAGGCTGTAATCGCCGAGTTCTTAGTAACCCACTGTGATGCCATAATCTTTATCTTGAGAAATAAAAATAATTAGGTTTGGAGAAGCAGTTAACAATTACGTTTTCTCTCTGTGGATAAAACTTTACTTAATTTTCCAAACCTGTTTTAAGGATACAATAAAATCTTATTTCCAAGATGCATTAGGTTGGCCCATATGCAGTATGCATTTGGTTTGCATATTCCACAACTGCATTTGGAGGACATTGGAAAAGCTTTCAAAAAATCCCCATATGCAAGTGGCTGCCGATGCTGGAAAAGCATTTGTCAACAATATCTTCTGCTTTCTATATTTAAGCCATTTGGCATAGAACACATGAGACAAAACCAGAGATGGCCTGGCGATGGCTTGGCAGAAGGAAATGGACAATGCAAAGGATTCAGTCCCAGGAATCATCTTGGCTCTGGCTTTAGCTTGGGTTTGACCCAGGGTGAGTTGCTTAACTTCTGTAGTGTTTTGTGTCTTCATCTGGAAAATGTGAGTCCTGGCCCTGGGTGCTCTAGCTGAGAGAAAGTCTATGATTCATCTCTGGCCAATCCACCTTCACCCTCAAATTCATCAGACGCAGTCCTCATCAATAATTTATGTACACCTGCAGGTCAGTTCTGCATAGCATCAAATTTCCCTTCCTTGTTCTGCTTCCAGTTGAATTAAAACTCCCTGTCCCCTGCCATCTCATGACACCACCCAAAGTCTGTGAGTTTTAGGGGTCAGAGTTGCTGACATCTAAGGTGCTTTCAAAGCCCAGCATTTCCAGGAAGGCACCATCAATGTTAAGTGCTCGCAGATCTCTGGATTTCTTAGTATTCTCAAAAATGTGCAAGCTCCCTCGTGCTGTGTGCCCACGAGCAATTTGGATATACCTGCAGATCTGGTTACTGTATCAATTGGGCCACATCCAAAGGCCACAACACTCTGCTTCCTGCATTTCAAGTGTGTTCTTACTGAAAATTCTGAGGAATACCTAAAGAATTAAGCCAACTTCTGGTCAAAACCATTAAAGTCATTGGGTAAACTTGAAGGAAGAACACCGTATTGGATTGTTAGTATTACTCCAAATAATGAATCAGAGATAAGGATTTTGTGTCGGCCCATGCATTTCTTTGAATGTTGTGCAGTAAAGAGCTATGAAAGGACCCAGAGCAAAGGGGAAGCATCCAGACTCCATCCAGAAATGAGCATCCTTCAGAGCTGATACCTTAGCCCAGGGAGAGGTAAGCTCTGGGCACTTGCCTCCTGGACTTGTCTTTGGCTTCTCTGCTCTTTCCATTCTCATTTCTAGAGTCTGCTTCTTCTGTCCATCCCTCAAAGGCTGGTGTTCCTCAGGATCCTTCATCATTGTATTTATTCTTCAAAGGCTCACTCATTTTCTGGACTTAAAAATGTGACTGTTGCTGATGAGACTTCTGCATCCTCCTGGTCCCTGAGCATCCCCACTGGGAGCAGAGACACAGGTGGAAAAAGCATGAGTCCACCTGCCCTCCCCCCACCCCCAGTACGTGCTTAAGCTCAGTGAGCAGCACCATCATCTACCCCGTGGCCTGAGCTAGAAACCTGGATCCACCTCAGACTTCTCTCTTACCCCCAACAGGTGGTCAAATCCTTTCTGAGCCACTTCCCTTTTCCCTGCCGCCACCTTCTCTCCATGTCAACTACTGCTGCCTCAATTTGGATGTCCATCGTCTCTTTCCTGAACTATTTCCATACCTTTAGCTGATCTTGCCACCCCCACTTCGCCCTCTGCACGGCACTCAGAATGATCTTTCTCGAACGAAAATCAGATCATGGCTTTCTTTTGCTGTGCCCTTCTTTGGCTCTGTAAATGCGGTCCTTTATTTCCACGTCCGGAAACTTCTTGCATCTTCCTGTGGCTGCGTCACACCTGTAGTCCTCATCTGCTGCTACCTCTGCCCATGTAGCCTCTTCCTTTGTCTGTCTGGTGGGATTTTATTTATTCTCAAGACCCAACTCAAGTTGTACCTCCTCTGTGAAGACAACCTTCACCCCAGCCCACCCTCTTCTCCAAAAGCCACACTTTCCCTTGTTCTGACCTCCAGCACTTACTGGGGTTCCTCATGCAATTGCAATGGTTGGGACCAGAATCATCTGAAGACTTCGTGACTCACACGTCTGGCACTTGGGCTGGGAAGACTCTCAGCTGGGACCACTCAGGAGGCATCTCTTTCTTTCTCTGTGGTCTCCATGTCAGAGTAGACTGACTTCTCACATGGCAGCTCAGAGGTCCAAAGGTTCATGGAGAGAGAGAGGCAGAGAGAGAACCAGGCAGAAGCCATTTAGCCTGTTATGACCCACCCTCAGAAGTCTTGCAGTGTCACTTCCACAACATTCCATTGGTCCAAGCCATCACAAAGGCCTGCCCAAGTGAGAGAGGACATAGACTCCTCCTCTTGATGGGAGAATGGCAAGGTTCTGGAAGAACATGCAAAACTGGAAGTGTTGTGAGTATTTTTGGAAAATACCATCTGCCACACTGTTAACAAATCTTCATCCTACTGTGAGTTCTTGGTTATCAGCATTTCATTGAATGAGCACCCTGGCAAATAACGCTTCTGCGTATCTGTGACAGATGGACTTTGATGCCGGAGAAGGCCCTCCAGAGTCACTGCAAGATACCCACACACCTGCTGAATCACCAGAGAGCCTGAGAATTTCAGAGTCACCTACGGATGATATTCAATTGCTCATTATTTGCAACTGAAAGAATTAGGGAGACATTTGGATTCTCAGTCAACTCTGTTACAAACTAGCTCTGCGACCTTGGGCAACCTGTGGGATGCGGGTTCCTCATACAACTGGGAGCTGACCTAAATCCTGCCTGGAGCCATTCTGTGGTTAGACTGGTATAAACCTGATTTTGCCAAGTCCCAACAGTTACCATACAGATATTTTCCACAGTGTGCCTCTTAACATGGATTGCTTGTGGCCATCTCCTCTTGGTGGGGACCAAAGGAACCACGTGACTGTCAACCATGGACACCTGGCCTAGGCAGAAGCAGGGAGAAGTCAACCCAAGGTGGAGGAGCCACTGGAGGGAGAAAAATGTGAGGAGAACAAAAATAGAGAAGAGGCAGACTGATTAAAAGGTCGTTGAAGTTGGTGTTGGCTCAGCATCACCAGGGTGGGTGACCTCGCTGGGCTCCTTAGCAAGACAAGGCAACTTTAATAAACCTTGCTTCAGCTTGTCTTTCTCTCTTTTTTTCCCCAAGACAGGTGTTTCGACTCTTCTAGGGTACAGTATTTAACATAAATACACAAGGTTTGCCAGGCCAACTTATCCCGTGGAGGGGACCCTAGGGTGGTCGGAATTCAATTAGAATTTTCTTCCTGACTTGGCTTGAGTTGATACTGGCCACATCTGGTTGAAATGAGAGGCATATTTTTCTGTTGTGCAAATGGATAATAATACAAACAAAGCTGAAGAATTCAAAATCAACAGTGCATAAGAACGTAGGTGGTTCAAAATTCTCCTGGGATCTTAGGAAAAAAAATTAATTTCTTTCTTGTCACTTAAAGCAGAATCAGGGTGTGTTTTTCGGGTTCTACCTTTTAGCCGGACCATACAGAGGGCCAGGAAAATAACTCTATAGAGAAAGAGTCCAAGGACCATAGTTTTAGAAGAGTAGCGGCTGTCTTCTAAAGTTGGCTTTGCAGCTTCGGTCGATTCTGCTGAGTGCTGCTCATAAGCATCCTCATCCTTTCCCACGGATTATTCATTTCAAACAGCAGATATTGGATGCTTTCCAGTAGGCCAGGTACTGGGGACATAATCACTAACATCATGTTCTCCCCTCCCAAGTTTATGATGTCCTTTTTATATTAAAAAGTAATACAGGTATATTAAGAAAAAATTGGGGGAAAAAAACCACCATTCTAATATAGAACTGCTGTTAGTATTTTTATGTATTTTTTTCCTGGGCACATAAAATATGTATGTGGTTGTAATAATACTGAATATAAAATTTGTATCCTACTTTCTGGGAAAAAGACCCTTTTATGAACGCCAGCAGCTCGGATGCTCAAAGCTGAGAGAGGAGTTTCTCCAGAGCGTGTGGATAAGTCAGTGCAAAGGAAGGCCTTGGGTGTTTTGAGAAATCACCTTCAGGGTTTTGTTTGTTTGTTGTTCTAAGATGTCCACCATCTCCCTCCCTCCTTCTCCACAACGCAAACCCAAAGCAATGTTGTCCAGGGTGAAAGAGCTGAGGATGCCCTGACACTGCAGGGGCTCACACTGCCCACTCAGGCACAGTTTCTAAGGAGCTGGCTGCCAAGCGGAGTTCCCAGTGCTTCGTAAGGACACAGAGGACCTGGCTGGGTTGCAGGCAAACAGCACCCAGCGGTTGGAAGCTCTGCCTTCCTCTTCTTTTTTTCTCTCTCTCCGTTTTTTTAATGTTTCTTTAGTGCTGCCCAGGGGGAGGTTATTATGTGAAGCTCCAGTTCTGCTCCGTTGTATCTTTCAGGACTGCCTGAAGGAGTGCTGCCTCTGACACTAAAGAAGCCTTTTTCACTTTGTTCAGATATCGGTTGTCAATAAATAAAATAATGAGTCTAAAAATAGCTTCGTGCTGTCAGGTTGTACGGGACCAGCTCCAAACCCTGAAAACAGTGCCAAACCCTTGCCACAGAGACCACGGCCTGTGAAGAAAGGGACCCCAAGGCCTCCGCCCAGAGCTTGTCTTCCTTTGTGGTCCTCATTTGATAACAGAGGTCCCCAGTAACCAATCCAGGTTTATGGGGCTTAGAGCTTGTGCACTCTGGGAGCCTTCCATACAGGAAAGCAAATAAATGAATAACACAAAACTCTGTGCGGGGATTTGGAAGGGTCCCAGGCAAGTGATAGGGCCCTTCGCTTAACTTCATTAGGTTCACGGTGAACCCACCCCTGGCTGTCACCTCCACAGCTCTGCCCTGGGGGAGGAGGTCTCCTCCTCTCTAATCTTCCCCAAGTGAGAGGGGGTCGGGATGGGGTGGGAGAAGACCCTGGTCCTGGCCCTTAGTGCTGAACACTTTTCCCCCAGACAGGCTGGTATCTGCAAAATGAATGTAGGTAAAAAGGACAGGAAGAGATAGAGAAAACAAAGATGATGTAAAAATTGTTCGGATTCTAAGGTAAAATGTCTGAGTCTACATACAGGAGTAGATGCACAGAAGGACTTGAAATACTAACCCTGAAACCTCTTAACTACAAAAGCTACATCACGGCCCTGAAGAGCGTATCTAAGTTTTTATAAACCTCGTCCCCTGGGCTTCCTGGTCCTGTGGTGTGATGGGCATCCCCGAATGCCGTGGTCTGAGGGAGGAGTTGGCCACTCCTGGCATCACTACAAATTCCTTTCCCTATCAGAACTCAAAACATTTTTGGATTTAAACCTCACAGAGGTTCCAACCCTTCAGGTGAGTTTCCGGCTGAGGTCGTCATGTGTTAAATGGACTGGTATAATAGGTAAGGTGCTTACAACAGGGCCCAGCACCTCGTCAGTGCTGAGTTTGTCAATATTATTACTAGTAGTCCAAGGGTGGCTGGCCTTGGGGATTAACAAAAGGCTTCCAATGGAAGTCCAGCTCCATTCATCAGCCCTGAGTTCCCTTTCCCACATAGCGAGAGTTGTGCCTTTAACTGTCCATCCACGAAGGGTGCAGAGCCCCAGGGGCTGACACCATATACTGACACACACAACAAGCCATCCAAACACACGGTTGGGAGTGGAGGCGGTGACCTTTCAGAGGCTCTGTGCTTCCTAACAAAACCTAGGGTCCGCTCTAACGAGGTGATTCCTATAGGGCTTACCCAGCCATATAACATTAGAGATTTCCTTTCTGAGACTATCAGGCTTCTTCTAAATCTAATGTAAGGCATTATCGCAGCATTTATTGAACTCCTACTATGTGCAAGGCTGTGGGCTAGAGGACAGGTGAGGTATAGGAGATCATTGTCACAAGACCTAAATTTCTCCTCTTTCATTTCCGATTTTATTTATTTGAGTCTTCTCTCTCTCTCTTTTTTTTTTTTAAGTGAGTCTGGCTAAGGGTTTGTCAGTTTTGCTTATCTTTTCAAAGAACCAGCTCTTAGTTTCATTCATCCTTTCTATTTTTTTTTTTTAGTCTCTATTTTGTTTATTTCTGCTCTGATTTTTATTGTTTCCTTCCTTCTACTGGCTTTGGGCTTTTTTTGTTTTGTTTTTCTAGTTCTTTTAGGTGCACTGTTAGACTGTTTATTTGAAATTTTTCTTGTTTGTTAAGGTAGGCCTATATTACTATAAACTTCTCTCTTACTACCACTTTTGCTGCATCCCATAAGTTTTGGTATGTTGTATTTTCATTTTCATTTGTCTCCAGGTACTTTTTGATTTCTCCTTTGATTTCTTCATTGATCCAATGGTTGTTCAGTAACAAATCTAAATTATTGTATACCTATTAAGTACCAGGCACCATACAATGTGCTTTGAGTCCATGAGCTCATTTTATGCTCAGAGCAGTCTTTAAAGTAGAAATGATTGACCCCATTAGATAAAAGGAGAAACAGAATCGAAGAGGTTAAATAGTTTTTTCAAGGTCATATTCTAATGGCTACTGGAGGTAGAATTCAAACCCTTATCCACTGCTTTAGACTGCACTTTTCTTCTTTTGCAACCACTATAGGCTACATCCCTGTCCTTAAAGGGATCATAACCTTGGAGAAACAATCAGTTACTAGCGATCTTGTGGCTTGAGCATCCCTATGTGTCCTTAATTAGAAAGATTTTGAATCAAAATAAGTAACTAGATGTTATTATTTCCTGAATTGAAAAGTGTATGGGATTATAGATGTTTCCTTGTCATTTAGAATCATTTTTATTATAGAAGTAATTTGCATTCATTGAAGAAAATCTTTCAAATGAAGAAATTTATTAATACAAAAATAGTTAGCCATAATTGGATTGTCCAAAGATAATAATTGTTAAAATTTTGGTGTACACCTTCTCATCTTATTTATACCTGATAATTTGTTCATAAAGTTGGGATCCTATGGCATTTTTGGCTTTATAATCTACTTTTCTAACTTAACATTATATCATGAATATTTTTCTGATATAGTTAAAGAACAGTTTGAATATTTAAATATTCTGTAAAACACAATTTTGATGATTTCCTGATATTTCATCATATGGTTAGATCATAATTTATTGATCTATTCCTTAATTTCTTTGTTACTAGAGACAGGGCCTTCATAAAGGAGTGTGCATTTTGTGTATTGTACAAAGGCTTCTGCCTGGGGGTAGGGGGGTTGGGGGGAGGCTGAAATGCAGCTGGCTCTCTGCTCCTTGGGGCATGCACATCCACAGGCTGCAGGGTGGGGGTAGGGGGAGGGGCAAACAGGGCAGAGAACATCTTTTTCTAGTTAGCACAAAGGCTTTGAGAGGCCAGCCAGCGCCTTGATGATAGATAATACTCTGCTGAATTGAATACAGAAAATTCTTGTGTGTTATCTGTTATTGGCAATTTCTATCACCAGAATCTGCTATCACTTACAATGACTTCTGTGCCTTTTTCAAATGAATAAGTTAAAAGTTTATATTACTGTAATTTATTTGCTTAACTATGAATTCCATTTCACCACTTTTTTTTTTTTTTTTTTTTTTTTTTACAGAGCTAGTTATTCAGAATTATGGTTCTGCAGGTAATGAGAGATTTTTCTATTTCCCTTTTATTTCCACAATACGGTGTGTGGGTCTTTTAAATGTGATAGAATATATAACCATTAAAGATCATTTTTAGCAATGGCAATTATTATTGATTGAAAATATACTAACACAGTCTACCCAATAATGTCAAATCCTCAGGTTTATTTAATTCCAGGGAACTGATGGGACTTTTGCACATTTGAGAGATGTGATTGTAATGCTGAACAGTGCTGAACTTTCCCCCAAACTGGTCTTGGCAGGGCAGAAGGTCATCACCGTTTTATAGTGTCCTGCTCCATTATAGGAGATAATGCAGAATCGTAAAGGGGAAAACTAGTGGTGGTGATGATGATTCTTTTTAGATTAAGCATTAAAATGACATTTATTTTGGAAATGTTTCTCTAGCTGCCTTCGCCACAGGAAACTTGTTGGACTATAAATTACTTAATATATTTTGCATGTCCCTGAGTTTTGGCGAATGTACCGATCTCTTTATTAGAACAGCCATTTACATGATATAAATCTGCTCTGAGCCCAGCTCGGAGACCAGACACCGTGGTTTGGAGTTACTGCTGCTGCCCGGCCAGCATCCGGAAGCAGGCCTCCGAGGGGCTGCAGCTGACAGGTTTAATCCTCTGCTTTGGAGCAGAGAGAGGCTGCAAACGTGCAGACCAGGGCTTGGTGCTTGCCTAGGGTCAGACTTTCATCTTCAACCAAGAAATGCCAGGGAAATAGAGATGAACCATGACTTGATAGAAAGGTTAAAGTGTGGACACTTGCCAGTAGACTGTAATAACGACAGCAACTTCATCTTAATTTTCCCATTAGGGAGGGTGAGTTTTAGACACTCCTAACAGCTAAAGAAACACGTGGCAGTAGCAATAGTCCATGAATCAGGGTGGAATCATGTAGTTCTTTGAAGAGCCTCAGTGCAATTTTAACTCAATGTACACTGCAATAATAAATGTTGGCTTTCATATAGAAAATTGATGTAAGGCCAGCATTCTAAGTACTGTTCAATTGTTTTAACAGTTAGGTGAACGTGTGCATGTGTGATGGGTCGGCCTCACTATAGCTTGTCAGGGGTAGGTATACAGAAATTTGTTTGTTTTCTTTCTTTCTTTTTTGTCTTTGTAAGGTTTGTGTGTCTGTGTAGTGCGTGGACCTGTGCCTTGGGTCTAGTTTTGAAATATTGGACACAGTGGGAAGGGGAAGCAGCAAGGTAAAATTTAGAGTCACTGACGAGCTGGGTGACTTTGGTGGGTCACGCCAGCTCTTGGAGCCTCAGTTTCTGCATCTATAAAATAGGGATGCAGGATATCAGGAGGATTAAAATGTCGACGACGTTCTATAGCAGTGTGGGTCGCCATTAACACAGGGACAAGAGCACATCACCAAAACCACAAGACAAGACTAGGAATAGGTTCCTGCCGCCCCCGCCTCCCAGCACTCGCTGTTGTCATGTACTCAACATACTGAGAGCCAGGAAACCTGAGCTCTGTCACATGGTTACTACCTATTAAGACTAAGAAACTTATGGAAACCCCAAAACCTACTTGGGGCTCAGTTTTCTCAATAATAAAACAAGGGGGAGAGAATGAAGGCTGTTCAGGGTCGTTCTGGAGATAAACTTCTCTGAGTCTAGAAATAAAGGCAGGGAGGAAACAAATGGGAGTTGCTTCCTCGCCTTTGGGGATCAGAAGTGATAATGACTTAGCGCTCAGCACTTTGGCCAATTCTGCTGGCTTTTCCCCAGCCAGTTTTCTTCCCCTCTCTGGTTTTGACCTTTTGATTTTGAGCTGTCAGGCAGTTGATCAACGATATACTTTGTATGGCTCATTTTGTCAATATAAGGTGCTAAAGAGCCACTTTTTCTTTTCCTGTAAACAAGCGCTTGTTTATGAGCCAAAAGGGGATTGATAAAAAGTATTGTGTTCTCTCTCAAACTAACACACAAACACACACACACACACACACACACACACACACAGAGTCATGATGTACTTAAGGTCCAAGAAAGAAGATGAGTTTTATTTATTTCAAACCTGCTACTCAGGCCCTTCCCTTGGGCAGGGTCACTGGGCTACACCCCAAGCCCAGAGTGACAGGCACTGTCCCTTACTCCTCTTTCTTAAAAAACATTCAAATTCTATTTCAAACTTTCTGCCCTTAATGATACCCCAGGGGCCTATGCAAGGCTTTAACAGTGTGCACTTACCAGTGCTTTGCCCTGGGTTAACTGTGTGTGTGTGTGTATGTGTTTGTTTTTCCAATCACAGAAAGTGGAGGGGAAGTAACTCACCTTAAGTTCATCCTAAACTGAAGGTCATTTACTCATGATCTCAGGAACAGAAAATCCTTTGTCTGTTTTTCTCCTCTGACCATGGACAATGTTGCCATCTGATGGGACATTTCGGTTGTGATGGTGCGTTAAATAGCTTTTGCTCTAACTCTGTCCACCCACCTGGGGATGCAGAAGGCCAACCCACATCCCTGGAGAGCCTCCCGGCCTCACGCCCTGCTTTCAGCCTGCCTTTCAACCACGTGAGCCCCATGGCAGTCTGTCTTCTTGAATGACTCCAGGAGCCCAGATGCCACCATCTTTTCTCATCACCTGCTGCAACGTTGAATGGGAACTTGTGTTTCTGAAGTGAAGATTTGGAAGAAAATGTTATTTTCCCTAACACCAAAAAGTACCTCTGAGGACTTAGAGGTCAATGTGTGGATGAATACCCAGGTCTCTGATCCATGGATATTCATATCCACATCTGTACCGAGTGTCTGATAAGATAAAAAATAGGGCAGGTGAGTAAAAGACTTAGGACCTTTCCACATGAGGACCATTTTTAAAAATCAAAAGGTGTTTGAAAAAAATGTAAAAAGGCAAGACTCAATTGCCTAACTACAAATCCAAAATCTGCACTGGAAAATAGATGGTAAGTTTTCCCGGCAACCGTAAGTCAGTCTCCTTAATAAAACTCGTTAATCCACATGCCCCCTACTCCTGACTGTAGCATTTACAATAAGACCTTTTATTCCAATTATGAACATAGGATATTGGAAAATATATTTGGCAAGCAAAACTTGTAATACTGTGCTCAAGAATTCTCTTATTAAAATGCACACAAACTCATACTGGAGATTTATTAGTCTTTTGTCTCGTTGCGTTAAGTTCTTAAGCTGATTTTTGATATTACTCCTGTGGCATTTTAAGGCTTTTGTGCTTAGACTGCACATTCTTTTCCAAGCATAGCTATTTCAAGATGAAGTAGGTAGCATTTTATAGAATTTCAAAGAGATAGGGTGGCTAAATGATGAATGAAGGTAGTTACAATCTAACAGGAATAAAATAGGCCAAGATTTTTCTCCTGAAACTGGATTTTTTTTACACTTTTTTACAATAACGTATTTTAATATTTTCTCCTCTTTGGGACAATGTATGTATAGCAGACTATGCTTTTCTCCTTATTTTTCTTGACTTAGGGTCAGAGTGACAACTGGAAATGAATGGGATTGCAAACCCTGGTTCCTTTGCTCCCTGTGTTCTTTCCTATCTGCTGGCATCTGTGTTACATTACTTCTGAGGACAAGTCAATGGCTTCCTTAAAGCTCTTCCTCTGTCTCCTTTATGTTCAATTTCCTTCCTTTTGCATGTCATTTCTCAATGGCTTTGAAATTTCAGTATTATTTGCTCTCATCCCTTGACCAGCCTGCAGTGTTTCCGGAGGTAATCTGATGAAGTGGTTTGAATAGCTCAATTTGGAGAATAGCTAACAGGCAGAAGAAAGGGTGGGTATGAGTAACAGAGACGGCTCAGTAAATCAACATATGTAGTGGGGGAGGAGACAGGTGTCAGGAAACATTGATCCGCCAGGACTAGGATTGTGGGATATTAAGTATAGGCGTTCTTAGAACTGAGACAAGAATGTGGAATGAGAATCCATTGTGCTCTCTCTGGCAATCTTGGGGGTAGGGAGCCATCAATTTCTTGTTTCACTGTTATTACTTTTGGAAAGAGGAAGCGTTGTCTGTGTTTTTTGTGGTGCTATAAAATCAAATTCATATTGCCCTGAGCCCCTACTACAGGCTACAAGGCGAAGTGGAGGTGCAGCTGGGGACACTGAAGAGCACTAGCTATGGATAGGAGCGGTTGAAAAAGCAACTGGAAACCACAGTGGAATTGCTAACACAAGGTGGCTTGGCATCAGTTACCTGGTGAATGCTTGAGACCCGGAACAGGCCTTCTGAGGTCAGTGCGAGCAAGGAGGAGAGAGGCGCTGGGGCTCTGAGGATGGGAGAACATAGGTGACAAAGAGGAGAACTGAGACATTCCACGGAAAAGAGTGGCAGTGGCAGAGTAGATAGAGCCCCACCCAGCAGTCAGGGGACCTGGCTTTGCATCTCCTCTCCATATCTCTCCTCCAGCTTCCTGTGTGGCACGGGGCAAGCAACATAACCTTTCTGAATTTTCATTTCCTCAACGGTAAATGGGGCATTTAATGACTCATCCATTCAAGGAATGTTTGTTGAGCACCTGCTGCGTAGCAGACGCCAGAAGTACGGCAGTGAGCAGCAGAGATAGGATTTACGCCTTCAAAGGGTTAATCTTCCGGTGGAAAATCACAGGTCGTCAGGAACCAACAATATTGGGAATTGAGTTCTATGACAAGGAAGTGTTAGGGGCCATGGGAATACCAAGGAGTAGAGGCTTCCCAGAAGAGGAACTGAGAGTGAAAGGTAAGTAGAGGTTGGCTAGCAAAGGTGAGATGAGGGAAGGCCCTTCTGAACAGAGGGGCAACGCTCTTATTTGAGGGGAACATCAAGTTCAAAATGGTAGAATTACAGAGCTCTGACAGCGCCGTATTAGGAAGATCCAGCAAGTGCTACCACGAACAGTAGTGCTACTAACTAGCTGTATGAACTTGAACAACTTTCTTTACTTCACAAAACCTAGTTTCTGAATCTGTCAAATGGGATAATAAGGGCACGTACCTCATTGAATAGCACGTGGATTAAATGAGACCATGTATGTCAAGCCTGGAGAAATGTTGATCACTGAATTATCATTATTACTACATCTTCCAAGCCACAGGGACCCTGTGAGTCACCAGACTCCTTGTCACCAGTGCCACTGCACACCTTCCCCACTCACTGTGGCCCTCTCTTGAGAGCAGAAAGTCCCCATAAGGCCAGTTTTCTAAGAAAGTGCCATGGGGCTAATTTGTGAGCAGTTGCTTGTACTGGCTTAGCTTTTCTCCCTATTTCTAGGGGTTACTGCTGGAGGTTCATTTCTCCTCAGTACTTCTCATATTTCTACACCTAGGCATTTCCTATGTGGAATCCAGGGAAAATGTTGGTATATGTGGTTCCATCCCTATGGATAACATGGCTTTCTATCTCTATTATTTTGACATAATGACTGATGAATAATGAGGATGACTAGGAAGCCTCGGAAAATAATGTGCTTTCGGCTGTTTAAAATTATTTTGGTCCTCTCATTTCTCCTTGGCACTAAGGATAGCATTATTTTCTTATCCTCCATCCTTCCGCAAAGTACAAATCTTGCTTTTAGAACATGGAAAAGTCAATTTAGGCTTTAAATGTGTCCTTCTAATTCTTTAGTTATAGCAGAAGTAACTTCTCAGATGGTCCTATCAGAGAAATGCCACGCTCTAAAGATCTACTTAATTCTGCAGTGACTACTTCCTGTGTATTTGTTGAAAATTTGGCTCAGTTTTTAATTGAGTAAATACATTTTGAGGAACTGCAGACATGCTGGAAGTTTGGGCAATTTTGAGAATCAAATCATATGAAAAACTTAAGGGTCTTCAAGGATGTATTCACCTCTGGCCATATTTCCAGTCCTGCCTCCCTGTCTTACCCCTCACCTGACCTGGAGTAGTTCTTACTTTACTCTTAAACCACAATCCAGAAGCAGCAGATCTGTGGAATGGTGTAATAGCAAAAGGGATTCACAATCATTTGTGCTTTTCATCAGTGACTTCAACAGCAATAATTCAGAATACACTCCATGCTTCAGTAATGCAGATCTGAAGGAAGCGGGAACTCAGACCGACCGACTGATTTGAGGCTGTGTGGTTCAGTCCAAAATTTAGCCGTGCATGGAATTTCATTAAACATGGAGCGCATGGTTTTGATACAATCCCCACTTTGTCCTCCACCCACACCACTGCTTTCTAAATGACTTTGGTTGAGCGCAATCTATTAATCCTTCAACGATGAGAAAGAAAAGCAATGGAAAATCTGGCAAAATGAATTGTATATGAGTCAATGCTTGGACTCCTGGAAGTGGAAGACGTGCAGAAAGAAAAAACCCGTCTTTCAGCAAATTGAGAGCATTGATTGAGCTCTGCAAGGAAGAATTTCTTTTTAATTTTTCTTTTTTGATAGATGTCGGAGATATTGAAGTAAAGACAATAAATAAATAACATTGAGCAAGGAATCATTTCTACCAATGGCGGCATTAAAACTTTTACTGTGACTGCGTGTGGAATAGGCAAGTTGGAAGCTTATGAGTGGTCGCTCTCTTAAAACCTGTTCTAGTGGGAGCTGGCAGGGGACACAGGGCTGGGAGCTTCATCTGGCACAAAAGAGTGGGTCCCCTATCTCAGAACCAAAGCTAACTTCCCCGTGTGATCTTGTTTTCCGTCTCAGTCTCCATGCTCAGTCCTCACTGGCAGCCTCCCTTTTGATCCATTTGGTTGCTTGCAGTAGGTCCTGCACCCTGGCCCAGAGGCCCCACGTGGCACAGGCAGGTCTCTGTAGAAGGTGGCGTTTAGCTTTTCGTTGTTTTCAGTTTCCATCCCTCCCCCATGTTATTTTTATGACCTGTGCTCTTTCGTTCAGTTCTACCCGAATCCTACAGGTGCCGTGTTTCTGATTCTGTTCCAAGGACCCCTAATATCGTCCCCTAACAATTAGGCTCATTTGTGGCTGATTGTGCCTCTGTGCTTGGAATAAACATTTCACTTCACCTTTCAGGCTCTGACAGATCGGAGCCACCATCCTCAATTACTTGTTTTATGCTGTAATCAGCATTACCAGGCAGCTTTTCTGAAAGATGGACATGTACTTGGATACAGATCTCTTACCCTCTGGAAGATTGTTGTTTCAAAACTTTATATCTGGAATCCAACCTGGAGATTCTGATTCAGTGGGTCTGGCATGGGGCCCAAGAATTTGTAGTTTTAACAAGTATCGTGGGTGATTCTTATCATCAGAGAGGCCTGGAAACACTGCTTTATTGTCTACTTGACTTTCCTGCTCTCATTCCCACCCCAATCACATAGACCTGCCCAGTACTGGCTGCGCATGCCTGCTGGCTTTGTAACTAAGCTATATGCTTCCCTCTGGTAGTTGGAATATAACATGGCGATTCTGAGCCCTTGTAACTTTTTAAAAATGGGATTTTGCCAGATCAGTCTTCCCACATCGACACCTTCAATTCGTTTCTTCCTTTATGAGCTTCTAATTGTTAAACAACTATGACGTCTACGTTTTTGTTTTTTTAATTTGGAATTTGGTTCATTAGAAAAACCTGATTCCTACCAGCTATGCAAAGTAGTGATGGAAGTTCTTGCTTTTTTATTCTTTTCAATTAAAAATTTGGAGGAAGGGGGGAAAACAGGGAGTGGTTTCATGGATATAGGGGTTCAATTTGCAAGATGAGAAGAGTTCTGGAGGCTGGTTGCACAGCAATGTGAATATACTGCCACTACAGAATTGCGCACTTAAAAATGGTTAAGATGGTAAATTTTATGTTACGCGCATTTACCACAATTTCCAAAAAGTTTTGGGGGAAGTATACACAGGTTTATTGTCCAGATAAAGGACAGAAATGAATATGTGTGGCTCCGGTGTGGCCAGGGACTGTGCTAAGACCTTTTTCACTTTTTCATTTTATTAGATTATTTAGTCCTTAAACGACCCTGTGCCTGTTACACAGATAAGGAAATGAAAGGCCACTGAACTCAAAGGCCAGGCCTGCTCAGTGGCAGAGCCCAGGGTTCTGACCCAGCTCTGCTTAGCTCCACACTCACGCACTTTCTGGATGTAAATTTCTGCCCTGCCAGGTTTCCCTGACTCTTTCTAGAGCCTCGCAGAAGGCTGAGTCACATGCAGCCCTCCCAGGCTGGATCGGCCCTTCCTCAGACACATCTCTATGTAGTGTGCCTCTCCCCTGGGGTGTCCACTCTGGGTCCCCCCATCTTGCAAGTTGGTAAGATTTAATGTTGGAAACATGGAAAGTTTAACGCTTACCTTTAACAATTCTTCAGGTAGGAGGGACTCTCTAAGGAGATTAGCTAAGGATGACAAAAGCCCTGGTTTGCGATGATGTATATATAGTTTACCAACACCCTTAGCCAATACTGTGTGCATAACCAGTGCCCGCCAAAGCCAAAGCACCCTGGGACTCGCTGTTGTGCAGGTGACAGTTCCAGGTGCCAGGCACCACTGGCACACCCTTAGCCTGCAATGGCTGAAGGCAATGGCTCTCTCAGGTCCCATGGGGACCTTTCTCTCCGTTGTCATGGCTGTCACAGCTACACCTCCTCTCTGTCCCCTGCAGTTGGAGCTGGAATGCTCTTGTTGACATACCAGAGCTTTGCCCCTAACTGGAAAAACTTCTGTGCGTCTGAGCGCAGTCACATCAAGTTTCTAATTCCATGTCTGGTTTCATTAACTGTATTCCAATCACTCTAGGGACTGCTTTCCCTAATTTACTCCTACTCGGCTCTGTGCAACGGCTAGAACTTCTCTTAGGTACTTCCGCATCGGGACGCTCTTTGTGTCTTCTTTCTGTTGGCGCTGCAGCGGTGAAGGGCTAGTCTGCAATCTGGCCCCGCCCCTCCCCGAACAGAGAAAACCTCTCAGGCTGCGGGCTTCCTGGAGAACCCATTCCACTGGACAGAAAGTTTGACAAGTCTCGTCTCACCGTCAAACATGACCTTCTATTTCTATCCACTTAACAGCTGTTTTCTGCCTGCCAACTAATGTTCTACTGTGATTTCATCTTCGTAGAGTATAAACCACTTTACCTCTCCCAGTGCCAATTACTCATTTATTAAATGAAGGTCCCTTCTAGCCTGAGCGTTCCAGATTGCAGTAATTTTCCTCTCTATTCCCAAACTCAGCAGCCCTGGGAGCGCCTCTCCTCACTTCAGAGACAGAGAACGTGCGCTCCCAGCAATGTTGACACAGGCCCTCCTGTGGCCTCTCTGACAGGGCCCCGGATCACAGCCTGGCAATTCAGTTTCTCGGAGCCAAGCTGGCTCGAGCCTTCTTGATGGGGTGGAGGCTGGAGCTTTGTTTTAGGAGGAGGCTCAGAGTGACCGAATTAAAGCCCAGGATAATACGGGACTTGCTCAGAGCGACTGGACTCACGGGAGCCCGGATTCTCCAAGCTGTCCCAGTGTCCTTCAAGTCCCTACTTGTATACTGAGGTTACAGTAATACCATGAACACCTAAACTTGCCTGCACGGAATTTCTATCTTCTGCCGCCAATCAATGTGTTTCTTAGACAACTTTTTCCTCGGTCCCAGCTGGCTTTTGAGGAGTAATTTTTTTTCCCACGGAGCGTTAAGAAACGCTTCCTCAGCAAATTGAGAATAAGGACGTATATGAAATGTTCTCTCTGACTGTCTCAGTGACTCATTCCAAAATGTCAGTTTAGAAGGCTTTGTAATTCAGATGGAAGCTTCAGGAAAATGACAACATATAAAAGTCTACAGGATCGTTCCAGAGCATTCAAAACTGAAAACTGCCAGAGCCCGCAGACCTTAAAGACGTGTGTTGGCAATGGATGGACCTGTGTCACAGATGCCAAATCCACGGGAACTACTCAGGATGGAGTCACTTCTTAGCTGAAGAATGTTGGAGAGCACTTGGCCTTTAGATGATGGGCGTGCCTGCAATGAAAGAGCATTAAATTTTAAAATCAAATCTTATTTTCCATTAACGTATTTATTTATTGAGTCCTTGTTGATTCTGTATTGATTTATTGATGGCAAATTTCATTCTTTCACATATTTATTTATTCATTCAGAAGTCGTCTCTGAGCGCCTATCCACCGTGTGTCAGGCTCTTGGTGAAGCTCTGGCATTAGAGCAGTGAACAAGAGAGATGCACTCTCTGACCTCTCAGAGCTTGCGTTTGAGAGGAGGATAATAAACTGACTAATAATGAATTGAGTAATTATGGATTGTGAAAAATGCCATGAAGCAAAGAAATAACATGGCATAATATTAATAGTCAAGCTAGGAATCACTGAAATCATAATTTGCCCACTCTTTGGTTTTCTGACGCTCAATTTTCCTTCCCATTGCACTTCCAGACCAATGGTTCTCTAACTCAAGCTCTAGTAACTATTGTTAGAAAATAACCCAGCGTATGTCTAAGGGGGCTGCTTTGCGATTGCAGATAAACAGGCCTCCTCACTAACTTCTCCTACTTAGTATCTGCCTTACATTTTGGAATTCTTCTAGGTAGGTTATAATTTTTTTGAAAATCACACGATGCACATTTTTTATTTATACTTTTGATATATGTATAAGTTACGGTTCAAGACAATTAAAAAGGGGTTTACATTTGACATAGCTCCGTTCAAATTCACGATGTTAATTCTCTGAAATCATAAATAAATAATAATGAAATAACCAACATCTGAACTGTGGACTTTCAGAGAATTTTATGATCTCCCCGTGGCAGATGACATCTTGTTCCACTTGCCCCTCCCTTCTGTCCTTTGCTCTGGCCCAGTTTTCCAGAACTCCCAGTTCTGATCTGGTTTTTCCTACTGATTGGTGGATGCTGAGCAAAGTGTTTACCTTCTGTGTCTTTTTATCTCTAATTTGCCTCATTCATCTGAATGTCGCCTGGTTTAGATGAGTCAAACCTTTAAAAACCCATATAAGGGTTTCTGCTAATTTTCTCTATCTTAGAATATAAGTTAGAATTGCTTGTGTGTTTTAGTACTGTCTTCAATGTTTTTTGCTGCAAAATAATTAAAAATTAACAAGATTTGTATGAATAAAATTCAACAATAGGGCTCCCTACCAAAAGCCCACACCAAGACAATGAATTCTAACTCGTGTTTAAAACAACCAGTCTGGTATTGAGAACATCGAGTGGCTCTTTTCAAGTGGAAGAAAGATGGGAGAGGTTTTCTATATTAATGAGCAGCTCTACTTTAATTCTATTGGGAGGGATGCCCATGGCATCTGAGCCTGTGTTATATTGGTTTGCAACATCTGTCACTGGCTTACATAGCTATTAATCTTTCATTTCATATTCAGACTTATCATTATTCATTAAAAACTCTCTATTTGGGCAAGTCCTTCTGGGAAAAGTACCCTATCTTGGCATCTTAGATTTTTTTTTCTTAAAAAGAAAAAATTCAATTTTAAACACGTTTTTCACCTGGCAGAAGGCAGCATCCGGCAGCAGGAGGTGGGAGCTAGTCATACGTGCAGATGACCGAGCAGCTCGTCTCAGGGGGAAGTTTAGTGTCGGTGGGAGAGGGGTTCAAAATTAAAATGTAAATTCACCATTTCCATTTTGATTCCTCACCTACAAGAAAATTTAGAAGCTGGTGCAAATGGCATTCCATTAACACCACCCACGAGTCTTGCATATTTTTGGGGGAGGTTGTAGAAAACCGGAGCCGGAGTGCCTGGATGCTTAGAACAGCGACTCATCGACTCACCTTCTTGGGAGTCCAGGCACACACACAGCGTCTGAAGGTCTCAACAGAAAGCTAGGATGTCCTGCCCCAGCAAAAAAATCGAATGATTTTCCATATCTGTAGCAGAAAAGTAATACAGCAGGGATTTCTTCCACCAGACTCTGTTTGCAGCTCTAGCGCATATTAAAAATGCAAGAAATGTGCAATGTGACCCATTGCTGCTTATTTCACATTTATAAAAGATGAATATTCCTAACATTACCTGTATAGTAACTTCCATATATTATCATACTCATAGTCTCTCAATGATTCAGAGAGGAATTAGCGTACACTGAATTTTTTCATGTAGGCAAGGATATTAGAATAAATCTATCAGATTTAGTACAAATTGAGCCCACAGCCAAAGCAATCTATATAAAGAAAAACCAAATACTGCGTCTAAATTAAAACTCTTTCCCTTTTGATGGAATGGTACCACCAGGCCTTCTGCCTCCAAGGAATGAGAATATAGAGAATAAACTTCTGAAATCTCTAAATCCCAGCAGAAATGCAGTCTTGCAGGAGAATGTGACAGTGCAGCAAGATGCCTGGGGAGGGAGAAGCTCTGCTTGTGGCTCTTGGAGCTCTCCCTCAGCGCTCTTTCCTGTCTTTGGAGGCGCCAGCAAGGTGAGCAGCTGCCCAGGAAACAGAATCATTTTTCCCCGTCCTGAAGGCCTGATTCTTGGTGTCCTCTCAGAGAACACCTGAGGGTTTCTGTCTGACTACAGACTTTGGCCAGCAGAATTTTTCCAAGTCGGCGGGGGGAGAGTCTGGGAGCCATATTCTGCTCCCTACCGCACCATTCTCAGAAGTCTTGACGAGGGGCCTGGGTCTAGTACCATAAGCATGTGTTTTGTCAGCCGCCATTTTGAAGAGATTGACCCTCATCTAGACTGAGTTGCAGCCTAAAGCTGAAGGTGACCAGAAAGCAAGAAGAAATACAGTGAGGGAAAAAGACAAGAATTTTGCTTGTCCCTTTGTGTAAACTTTCCCCTTTCCTTTCCCTGGCTTTACCAATACCTAAACTTCTGAGTTCATTTAATTGCCCCGTGACTGGGATTCCGTCGATGGTGTGTGTCATGGATTTAACCACCTTGTCTGGACTCAGCCTCAGGGAGCCTAAACACACTGTTCTAAGTGCTGTGACGTGCAGGCGTATCCCAGCCCAGCAAATTCCCAAGCTCAAAACCACATGGAAAGGGCAAGAGGGCAAGGGTATACTGTCTACGCACAGAAAAGTATTGCTTTGAGCATTTTTTGTTCTTTTTAAACTTTCATTTTGGAATAATTTCAGGGTTTAAAAAAATACAAAAAAGTACTGTATATCCTTCACCCACAGCCCCCAAATTTAACATGTTACATAGTCCCAATTATGTGAGTACCTAAGTACAAGGATCAAAATCGGGAAATTAACCTTGGTACAGGGCAATCGTCTAATCTCCAGACATTCCAATTTTGCCAGGTGTCCCGGTTTTCTTCTTTTCCTGGTCCAGGATGCAATGGAGGATCTCACCTGTCTTTTCGTTGTCCCATCTCCTTAGTTTCCTTGAATCTGCAGTGGTTCCTCACTCTTTCTTTGTCTTTCATGGCTTTGATGATTTTGCTGAGTACAGGCCAGTCATTTTGTACACTATCCCTCAGTTTAGGTTTGTCTGAGGGTTCCTCAGGATGAAACTCAGGTTCTGCATCTTTGGAACGCATATCAGGGTATCAAAACATCCCATTACCGGTGACTACCCCCTCACATCTTTACTTAATGCTCAATTCTAGAATATATATATAAACTAGTTTAACATCTTACTTTGTTCAATGCCTGGACTTAGTTACAAAAGTGAGAACTTACATGTGAACTTAAAAATGTTATTTAAAAAATCTTCATCTTTCCTTCTCATATTGTCACCCTTAGTAACTCTACAGTAATGCAAATTTTACCTTTTATTCTTCCAGAGACATTGTAAGCTGTCTTATTTCCTACTTAGGATTCTATGTTTATTAAAGACTTTTTTCAATAACTCTTATAGGAGGAGAATTGGGATGGAATAAAAATATATTATCTTTTCTTTGATTTTCCTTAGAACACCCAAAACAGACCAAAAGGAGACTGTTACCCAGTCTATGTGTTTTCTTTCAATACAGTCATTTTGTCTTTTCATCCAGTTTAACTTTCTAGTTAATAGAATAGGGAACCATCAGAGCTCCCAACATGCAAAGCATGGACTTCTGTCCGGTTTCTGAGCAAGTTAAGACAGTGAGAATGTGAAGGCTTTGTGGAGACCTGGAGATTTATGGAGATTACCCAGAGCAAGGATGCTATCCACATGTTAAAGAAAAGACAGCATTGACAAATGCAGCTTTCTTAGTATTTCTCAGTACCCTAATACCCTAAAATTGTTGGTCTGGGCCCTTTAAGATAGGCTGTGGAACAACATTGCTGCCACATCTATCATCACTGGGGAGCAGCTGAGATGAAATGAAATATTGTCAACGCAGTTTTTGCTCTGCAGAAAAGAGCCCGCAGACCTCTACTCTGTGCCTCTATTTCACTTAAGCCTAGCATGCCAATAACAGATCTAAGTCGAGGCAGTTGACAACCTGGTTTGATTGCTCCAAGAAATTCACGAAGATCCTACATTTATTCAGTGCAGAGTTGATCATTTTCTGCAGGACCACCTCTGGCTAAAATAGGAACGAGTAAGAAGACTGTTTATAGAATGTATGAGCCCACCATCTCATATGCCTCAGGTATTTGTACTATGTTTCTAACAATTAGCACAAGTAAGTAAAATCATTCGACACAAATGGGTTAAAATCATTGCCAAAACAAAGACTCTTATGCTATTAAAAAAAAAATTTAGTTGCATATCTGTTATGAGATTGCACTTTAAAAGTGAAAAGTCACTGTAAGGTTTAAAATAAAGAGACAGGAGAAGATATCCCAATGAAGTATAGCAAACCCAGCAGGATGGCGAGATTCCCACACAATGTAAAATGAAGGACAAAAGGATCTAAATGGGACAAGATGACATTAAAAATAATAAAAGATACAATCACACAAAACCTATAACAGTCATAAAACTTCACACACCATCATAGCAAAATGTATATAAGGCAATAAAACTATTAGAAAGCTTATGAGAATTTAATAGCTCTCGGTATTAATGGTAGATTTTAATATTACTCTTTCAGTATTAAACAGATTAAGTAGTTTAAAAATAAATAAGACCATAAATGTTTTGAATATATAATAAAATTAATTGTAGACATATAAAATTTTGTTGTTTACAGAGTTTTATCAAGTCCTCAATGAACATTTGCAAAAGTTGATCACGTACAAAGCCACAAAGAGAATCTCAATAAAATGCAAACATTAGTAGTATTGCAGGATATATTATTATTTGATTGTAGTATAATAAACTGGAAACTATTAGAAGATGACAAAAATGGCCTAACAACTTAAAAATTATAGCAAAACCACCTTTTATCACACCTGTTGAATAAACGAGGAAATCAAAACTAAAATCCAGACCACTTAGAGATAATAAAAATGGAAATAGCACACTTCAGTACCTGCAGGTATTGACACAGCCAAAACCATACTCAGAAAAAAATTCATAACCTTAAATTATCTTGTGATCAAACAAGAAAGACGGAAAATTAACTAAAACTGAAATCAAGAAGGTATAAAAAATGATCAAAGTAAAGTTGGAAGAATAAATTAATAATTAGAAAACAAAATATTTAAAATTGGTAGAACCATATAGCTGGTTTTTGAAAATATCAAGAGAGAAACTGATGGTAAGACTGGCCAAGAAAACACTTCAGAAGATATATGCATACAATGTTAAGAATGAGAAAGGGAAATATGACTACAGATATAGCAGAGTTTAAAATTATGGGAGAAAGATATTTATACCATAATGGTTGACAATCCAGATAAAATGAATAATTTAAAGGAAATTTTAAAATATCAAAGTTGACAAACTAATGTACAAAACTTAAATGTACCCATAATGACAGATGGACAATTTTGTTAAAAAGTTACTTCCAGATGGTATTAAACTTTGTCAGAGCATAAGAAAAGATGGACACTCACCAAGTCAACTTTTTAGGCTATCATAACCCAGGTTCAAAACCCACTAAAGATAGTCAAAATTGTAGACCAAATAAATTATAAATATATATGTGTAATTATCCTAAATAAAGTATTAGCAATTTAACCTATCAGTTGATTAAAAAAATAACATGTCATGATTCAAGCAACTTTTCTTTCAGGAATTTAAGAATTGTTCAGAATTAAGAGATTTATTAGTTATGTCTTACTTACAGATGCCTGTGGTGGGCATCCTCTAAGATGGCCCCCACTGATCCCTGCCTTCTGGTGTGCACACCTTCTGTAGTCCCCTCTTCTTGAGTAACTTGCTTCTAACCAAGAGAATTCAGCAACATTGAGGGAATGTCATTTCCTGGATTAAATTACAAAAGATTCTTATTAGCAGACTCTTCCCCTTGCTGACTTTGATGAAGCAAGTTGCCATGTTGGGGAGGTCCACATGACAAGGAACTGAGGATGGTCCTGGCCAAGAGCTAACTAGGAACTGAGGCTCTCAGTCCAAAAGCCCGAAATGACCTGAATCCTGCCAGCAACCATGTAAGTGAGCTTGGAAGCAGATCCTTCTCCAGTGGAGCCTTCACATGAGACCCCAGCCCTAGCCAACACCTTGATCACAGCCTCATAAGAGACCCTGAGCAGAGGACCCTGCTGAATCATGCCCAGATTCCTGACTCACAGAGACTGTGAAACAATAAATGTATGTTGTGTTAAGTGGCTAAGTTGGTGGTAATTTGTTCAGTAGCACTAGATAACTAACACTGATGCCTAGCAATCATTGGACAAAATTGATCAGCCATTTTTGCGAAGGGAACCTCCGTTTACTGGGCCTCATCTTTCCAAAAAGGAATTTCTAACAGTAATGTGTCCTTTCTATCTTCCTCCCATGGGAATGAATGGTGAGCTTTGGAGAAAAGACAGATTTCTTGCCTCTGCCCCTTCTAATCTATTTTAGATGTGCTTACTTGCAAGAGAGGCTCCTTTCTGGAATGCTTTCCTCCATGTGGTATTATATTTACTAGGGCAGCTGTGCCTCTGTGCAGGAGGCTTGCCATTACCTGCCTTCACCTGGGTGAATTTATTTCTAGGGGGAAGAATTAGGAAGCCACCTGAATCCATGCATCTACGTCACATTCTCCAATTAGTCTTGCCATTAAACGGGTGTTTTGATCTTCATCAGTCTAATTCTTGTGTTCAGAATTGGTTCTAGACTCAAGATGGGGAACAGATAGGGTGTTATTCATTGGTGCCCTAAAACCCCAGCTAATGCTGATAAAAATTCTTAGTATACTAGGAATGGAAGGAATCTTCCTTAATATGGCAAAGAGCATCGAGAAGAAACCAATAGCAACCATTGATTAAACAGTCAATTAATAAAGGAATTCCTATAAAAGTGAGGAACAAGGCAAGAATGCCTCCTTATTATTAGCATCCAATCTGGTTATGGAGACTATAGTCAACAAAATAAGGGAGAAAACGGAATAAGATATACATAGGTTGGAAAGGAAGACATAAATATGATTATTTTCTAGTGACATATTTTCTTACAGAGAAAATCAGCCAAAAAATATTGAAACCAATAAGTACAGTCGGTAAAATGTAGAGAAAAAATGTATACAAAAGCCAGTTGCTTTTCTTCATACAGTAATTATCCATTAGAAAATTTAATGGAAAAAAGATTCATTCGCAGTAACAATGAAACCATGAAATACCTAGAATAGCCTTTAAAAGAAATGTGAAAAATCTGTTGGAGAAACCCATAAAACTTCTCTGATGGAAATAAGAAGAAGACAGACTTAAATAAATGGAGAGGAAGTATCGGAGGTCAGTGGCAGGGTACTCTGCTAGGACGATGTTTACCGTATTTCTCATTAGTTAACCAGTAGAGCAGATAATAGCACTATAGGATTCTTCAGGAAGTGATCAGAAAGTACCACTAACATGGCATCTAATTTCCATAGTAAACAACTTTCCGAACTACTCAATATTGTTCAACAGTTTTTATAGTTTTGGGATTTGGGCAAGAGCTCTGTCACACCTAGCCGCTTGACAATGTCATCAGTCTCCAATGATCCTTCCTCAACCCTAAAGGGCGGGACAGCCTCATCCTCACTGAGACGCTGGCGCAAAGCAGAAATCGTCTACTCTATGTACCTTCTTTTGCTGGAAAATGGCTGTGTAGAATCGCGTGTGAAGCAAAGAAAGGGTTAACCAGGTTCGGCAAGCAACATTTTCTCCCGAAGTTCAAGAGTGGTTCTCATGGAGTCAGAAAGCTGGTAAGGCATCTGTCCTTTGAGCCGCATCATCTATGTGAATCCACAACAGCTTCCAACAGCCCTGAACTGCTCTATAGAGCCAGTGCCAACAACATATTACTCCTCACTTAGTGGGTCTTTGCACTCCAAGACTGCAACCTCTGTTTACTAGATTATCTCCTTTGGGTGATGCATGTTTTATTCACAGCAGCGGTGAACGTGCAAGACCTAAACTTCAAGCAAGCAGGGTCCATGATGTGTGAAGGTTCTATGGGAATCGAATGTATAATAAATCAGGCTTCCAAACATATTCCTTTGGAGTCAGCCCGGCTCTGCTCTTTCTCTCACTCCCCAGTGCAATCTGTAAGTACGTCCTGTAGGCTTTACCTTCAAAATACGTTCAGAGTTCCACCGCCTCTTTACCACTTCTGTCCCGCCCCAAACCACCATTACATCTTGCCTAGATTATTGCAGGAGCCTCCAACTGCTGTCCCTGCTTCCACCCAGGCCACCTTCCTTTTAAATGAAGGCCATGGCATGTTGCTTCTTTGCTTTAAATCCTCCAATAGTTTGTCCTTTGCTCAAAGCAAAAGCCAAAATTCATATGATGGCCCATAAGTAGAGTGACCATATAATTTATTCTTCAAAGAGGGACATTTCAAGAGTGAAATGGGGACTTATTACAAATTGGCCCAGAACAATAGGCATAAACAGGGCTATCTCAGGCAAATGAGGTGGTTGGTCACCCTGCCTATAAAGCTTTGCATGATCTGTCCCCCTTCCTGCTATGTGTCAGCCCTCAACATCCACCAGTACCACCTTCCTCTTGCTGCTCTGCCCAAACAGGCCTCCTTGCTGTTCTTTGAACATGCTAAGCATGCTCACACCTCAGGGCCTTTGCACTTGCTCTTCCCTCTAGTTGGAAAGTTCTTCCTCCAGATAAGGGCATGTCTTAACCTTTCCTTTTTTCTAGACTCTGCTCAAATATCCCCTTAGTAGAGAGATGCTCCTTGACCATCTTGTAAATTACAGCAATCTCATTTCCACTCCCCACCCCCAAGGCTCCTTATCCCCCTCATCCTGCTGAATTTTTCTGCTGCTTTATCACCATCTGTCATGTCAGATATTTATCTCTCATTGTTTATGGTCTGTTTTCTCTTGTAAAAATGTAAGCTCCATGAAAGCAGGGAATTTATTTTGCTCATGATTATATCTCTAGCCCCCAGAACAGTGCCCAGCATGTAGGGAGCACTAAATGACCATGGATTGATGGAAAGAGTGAGTGGTGGAAGGGAAGAGCCATGTGGAAATCATGGCATTCTCTGTGGAATAGCATGACATTTATGTTTAATCCCATCAAGTGAAGTAGGAATAACTTATCAGCAGAAAATATGGCCACATTATCTTTGTAACAAAAAATCATAGACACATATGTCCACAAGCAACATCATCACCAAAGACAGAACCTAGCAAACTATCAAATTAAGAAAGATGGACTAGGGGCCATCCCTGTGATGCAGCGATTAAGTTTTCACGTTCTGCTTTGGTGGCCCGGGGTTTGCCAGTTCGGATCCCAGATGTGGACCTATGCACCACTTGTCAAGCCATGCCGTGGTAGGCGTCCCGCATATAAAGTAGAGGAAGATGGGCACGGATGTTAGCTCAGGGCCAGTCTTCCTCAGCAAAAAGAGGAGGATTGGTGGCAGATGTTAGCTCAGGGTTAATCTTCCTAAAAAAAATAAAAGAAAGATGGACTGTTTCAAGCTTTTTATGTTTGTATTTGCTTGTATCTTGATTTTGTTTTTCTTTTCTTCTTGCAAGTGCTAAAGTTCTTATAAAAGGAATGTTGGAGAAAAACATATAATTTTGAACATTTTCTCCATTAGCTTGACTGTTTCAGAAGAAAGAAAGTCATTATCAGATTTCAGTCACAGAACATTCTGGAGTGTTCTGCTGGCTTGGAGCTTAAGAATCGGTGTACTAAATCACAACCAGTCCAACGTGAATAGCCTTTCGAGATCTTCTCCTTCATCACACAGATAGGAAAATTGGGATCCTTGATGGTTGTGACTTGCCTGAGGAGGCAGGCCTCCAGTAAAGGTTTACTGATACGCCCTTTGACAGTAGTATTTGAGAATGCAACTATCTCCACATCCTTGCCAACACTGAGAATTGTATAAGATATTAGTCAATTTAATAAACGAAGATTGGCATCTCATTCCTTATAATTTTGTTATGTTGTAATTTTAATTCATTTACTTACTGAGGAGATTGAGTACTTTTTCCACACATGTTTACTATTGGTGTTTTTTCTTTTGTGAATTTCTATGAATCTCTTGTGTCAATTTAATTATAGTATTAGTCTTTTTGTTCTTGAATTATCAGAACTCTTTGTATATTTAAAAGCTCTTATTGTGTTGTTGATGGTACTTTTGTTTCACTTACTTTTTGATACAAAGAAGATGGGCACATAAATAATTTCCTGTATATTTTCTTACCTTTGATTTTTATATTTAGAAAGCTTTCTACACCTATGTGTGTGTGGGGGAGGGGTTGTATGTGTGTTTGTGCGTGTATGTGTATCTTTGCTGTTCCTGCTCTCACTAAGTGAGGCAAAAGTCACATGGGTAATAGTTTGTCACACACACACCACCCTGTGCCTGTCAGTCAGTCAGGGAGTGAATCACACTCGCTTTCTTTGCATGTCAGATTGGTGTGAAATGAATGCTGTCAGCAGAAGGTGTCCTGCTGTGGCAGCCCTAGTCCCCTGTGCTGGGAGGCAGCCAATTCCAGAAACAGGAATGATGGGGCTCATCACTGCATGCTTTTTTACCTCTCTTGTCCTTTCCACTTATCCTGCCATTATCCCAATTCAATTTCCTCCCCTTGCTAAATCGCCAAACCAGTTTGTAGGAATTAGGATTGATGTGTCCTGAGAAAAGGCAGCTACAAACTATACTGTAAGTTTTCCAAAGACAAGACTGTATTTTATTCATTTTTGAATCCTCAAAACCTAAAACACTCTAGATTATTACCTAAAGTGACATAATTTCGAACTTTGAAACAAATAAGGAATTTCCTTGAGAATGCTAACTAATGACTTCATTCGTATACTTGACCCAATTGTAATCAAAGTTGAGAGATTTGAGTCTGACACAAAACAAGAGTAGGAAATAAACAGCAGAACAGCAACAGAAGGATGTTTTGGGAATCTCTTTCTCTAAAACAAATCAAGGAATATTACTCTTTTGGATTGCTTTTGCTTCCTTTTTTGGTCTTTACATGGGACATAGACCAGTTCATTTAGTAGGATTCTTCTGGATTTCTGATACTATCAAATTTGATAAGAAGCACTGAGTGAGACAAGATGCATTACAAGTGGTCATTCAGTCTTTGCAGTGTCCTTTTCCTATCTGAGCACGTGGCCTCCATGTATGGGCCTAGTCCTGCTGCTGTCCTTCCCCCAGCAATGACCTTGATCATAGACAGCAGGGATTCTAGTACTTACAGAGATTCTAGAAGGTTCTAGTACTTACATCAGATCCATTTTTGCTGGAGACTCTGCCTTTCTTTTGTGCCAGGCTCTGATGACCGGCATTTGCTCTGTTTTCTCTTTCTCTGTATCACTATCTTGCAAAACCTGGGGTCTTGCAGTCTGTTTAGAAGTAGGGCCCTGCGTTGCGCTCCACAGGAGTCCTGAGCTCCACCCTCTTCTCCATTCAAGGGTTGGGTCTATGCTTCCTGCTGTATTGCTTATCTAACGGCTGCCTGCTGGGAAGAGTCAGGAACCCTCCTCCCCACCCTACTGGGGAAAAGATACCCATGCCTCATGTCAATCACAGCCAGCCCCAACACCAAACATATTGCTTGCCAGCATTGGGCCTTGGCCCGGTTTATCATGTTCTCTCTACCACTCCAGGCTGTTTCCCCACATTTGTAGCTTGTTCCCCTCCCTCTCCCAGGGGCCAGGTCCAGGCTAGTTGTGGCCCCTTCCAAACTGCTCCATATGGCCGTGGCTAACTGGACTCTACTTAGCCATGTCCCGAGATACAGCTGTGGAAAACAAACTGAAAAACATGACATCAGTAAACAAAAGAAACTGACTGAGAGGATGCACAGTCTATAATGAGCAAGACGGTTTGCCTTTGGCCTTCACACTGAGCTCTTACAATTAGCCACCATTTGGAACACCGCTTGTATCTCCTCCATTTCTTGATCAAGATCTATTTGTCTTTCATTACAGGTCTTCTAAAGAACAGCTCAGCAGAATAAAAGGATAAGCAATTTAGAATGTGTAAATGATGCCAATTTTTTGGAAAGGCAGGGGAGATGGATCACACAGGCTGGCATCTGCAGTTGCGAAATCTCAAAGTAAGATTTATTTCCTCCTAAGCTGATGAAGCTGGCTCTGTTTACTTGTGTGTCTGTAATTGCTCATGCCCCTTCAGCACTTGCAAACAACAAACTCTAGTTATTATAAGCAGAAAAGGAACAATTGGTAGAGTATGGGATAGCTCACAGAATTAACAGGGAGGATGGAGAATCCGACAAGAACCAAGGGGAGCTGAATGGTTGGCACAGGCTAGACCACCACATAATGGGTACAGGCTGGGTTGGGTGCTTCTGCCACCACTACTGCTTGCATGGGTACCACTGGACCCTGAATGCTTCCAGTGGTGCCACCAAAATGAGTTCCAAATTGTTCCTGCTCAAAGGAGTCACTGTTCCAGACTCAAAATCTTAGGCAAGAGTAAATCACGGTTGTATTTTAGTCATAACCTCATATCCCAGCTGCTTTCCATGAAGGCTCACACAGAGGTAGAACTTGAGAAGGGGTTCAAATGGTGAGCAGCCAAAACATGGCAAGTGCTTATATTTCTCCTAACAACTTGCTTGAGAATACACGTTGCTGATTACTTTTCATGAAGGGAGATAGTGGGTGGGATAAAGCTTACTTTGCCTAGACAGGGAATCAAGGGGCTAGTCTTGATCCCTGAGAATCCAATGAGACAGATTCCTACACTCCTGCGTGAAGAGGAGCAGGGAAGTAGAAAATCTCTAGGAGAAGGAGGTAGAGGCCTTGAGTTTCTGAACCCAACTCTGCCATCTAATTGCTTAGATAAGTTCTTTAATTTCTCTGGGTCTCAATGTTCTCACCTGTAAAATGGGGAGAATTAAGTGAGTCCCTAGGATGAAGCCTCGCACATACTAGATGCTCAATCAATGGTCACCATCCTTATTGCTGTTGCTTTAATTTTTATCGCTTCAGTCCATTTCCCTGGACCACACGGTCATATCAGCCTCTCCCCTCTCCTACAAGGGGCTGTCTGTCTGCCCTGTAGCTGCCAGGTAAAGTGTCCTGTTCAGACGCCTGGAGTGGCTTGAGAATGTTGGCTCCTTTGTGGAGAAGAGGAATAAGGTGAAGGGATAAAAAGTCAGCGAGTGATACCTTGAAATATAATCTCTCCACTAGAACTTTTGGATAGTTTGGAGATTGTGGTCAGAAAATGGTCAGTTATTGGACCAGAAATGGTCAGTTATTTAGAGGAGTAAAGGCATTTTTCTCTTCCCCCTTCTTCTAAACTCCCCCCTAAAACATTGAAAAACAGACATAAAAACTCCATTTGCCACCAAAAAAAGGAAGAAAAAGAAACTGAGTCAGTAAAGCAAACCCACTAGACCGAGGTGAAGTCATATGCTCGCACTATGAGTAATATTACTAAGGATTAATTCATACTGAGATTATTAATATTGTAAAATATTAATATGAGTAAAAGGATACAGATCAATAAGTCATTTGAGTTAATATAGTTAGCAAATGGCAGAAAAAGAATTCAAACCCAAGTCATCCAATTCCACAACCTGAGCTCTCAACCTATACTGTGCCACTTCTCTGAATGCGTCTCATTGAACTCGAGCATTCCCAAAACGTCTGAGTCACAACCTGAAAGATATATCCAGTAGCCACTTAATTAGATGGCCAGGTCATGGAAAAGACAGGGCACATCACTGCAGAGAGCAGTCGATGATACCCCTGAACAGGAGGGAGGTGGCAGAGAAGGAACAACCATGCTGATGACCCATTTCCTTTGTCCCAGGCCTTGTCTTCTGGCCAAAGGAAAATGTCAGTGTGTGGGCCAAGGTGGTGGGGTAGCCTTAGCTACATCACAGTGTGGAAGACCTTCGGCCAAGGGCATTTATGGTGAACCAGACTCTTTTCCTGACCCTAGAACCCTGAAGACAGATGTGCCCCCTAGAAAAAAGGAGACGACAGATAGAGTGAGGGTGTTTGAGATGTCCAACCAGAGCTGGAGCTGTGGGCTGAACATCCCATCTCATTTCACCTTAATTTTTATTTTTTTAAAGATTTTATTTTTTTTTCCTTTTTCTCCCCAAAGCCCCCAGTACATAGTTGTATATTCTTCGTTGTGGGTCCTTCTAGTTATGGCATGCGGGACGCTGCCTCAGCGTGGTTTAATGAGCAGTGCCATGTCTGCGCCCAGGATTCGAACCAATGAAACACTGGGTCGCCTGCAGTGGAGCGCGCGAACTTAACCACTCGGCCACGGGGCCAGCCCTACCTTAATTTTTTTTTTTTTTTTTTTTAAAGAAAGTGGCCAGAAGTGAGACAAGGGCATGGTCTTTAACACTTGTCTAATTCCGGAGTTGACATAAATCAGCTGGCCCCAGAAGCTTTTCAGCGCATTAGAGAAAATTATCTTTTGACACAGGAAGGATGCAAAGTGGAAAAACGTTCATAAAATATATTGGAATCATCCTTCCCCAGCTTGTCCAAACTGCATCCTCTTCTCAATTTCAGGTTCTCGAGAACTTATTCTTAAGTTTCTGCGCGTGCCTCAACCCACACAGGGAAGCCGCTTCTCTCTTTATAAGGATGAGAAATGAACTAGAGTTGGAGGCGGAATTCACAGAAGCAGGAGGCCTCCTGTGTGTCTGTGCTTGGCATGGAAGGAGCCTGAGTGGGAGAATTGATATCTCACATCAAGAGAGATTTCCTGAAAGCTGTGAAGATGCCATCTGCAGTCCTCCAGCACCTTGACCACTTTGAAGGCGGCATCTTCTGCTCTTGGAAATACTGCATCAGCCGCCCAATTAACTGGAGGGAACAATTAGCCACTAACTTCATTGTTCTGAGAGAGTTCCTATGGGATGTGTTCCTTGGCCAAAGCCACATCACAAGGGGAACAGCTGCTGACTTTTTGGGTAGGGGTCGGGGGGGCGATGAGGTGGGTGTACTCACCATCAAAGGCTGCCACATATCAATAGAGGTTCTCAAGAGTGTTGGAGATAATCATCTAATTAGATAACTAACCCCCGAATGGCAGAGAAGCGGGAAGTTGAAACAGAAACTGGAATCTGCCTCACACTCACACTGATGGGCTTAGTGTCTGTCCTCCCCTAGATGGTTGGCCCCATGAGGTCAGGGTCCATGACTGTCTCAGTGTCATTATACCTCAGTGCTTCTCAGAGGGTGTTATAGATTTAAATGTGTCTCTTCCAGATTCATATGTCAAAGTCCTCATCTCTGTGAATGGGACCTTATTTGGAAGTAGGGTCATTGCAGATGTAATCAGTTAAGATGTCATATTGGAGTAGAGCGGGCCCCTAATTCAATATGACTGGTGTGCTTGTCAAAAGGGGAACGTTTGGACATAGATCCACATACACGGAGAACACCATGTGAAGTTACGTTGCCACAAGCCAAGGAATTACCAGAATCTGGAAGAGAGACCTGGAGTAGATCCTTTCCTAGAGCCTTCAGAGGGAGTATGGCCCTGCCTTACTCTTGGATTTGCAGCCTTCAGAACTATGAGACAATAAATTTCTGTTGGTTAAATCACATAGTTCTTAGTACTTTATTACGGCAGCCCTAGCAAACCAATATGAAGGGCCTGGCACAGAGAATGATGAACATTTGTTTAAATGAAAGTATAAAGAATTGTCTTCTTCCTTACTAGCTGTGAGATCCTGATGAATGAATTTTATTCCACAATATGAAATGGAAGAAATGTCACTTATTTTATTTCTTTAAATCAAATGTATTCTGCTCCCCGTTCCACCATGTTGGCATTGGTAGTAACGTTAATGTTATGATGTTTCCTCCTCTGCTCCACATCCTAGAGTGTTGTGAAAAGGTCCTTGGCATCTTAGACCATCCACAACCTTGGGAGGGGACTTCCGTTCTTGGAGCACATGGAGAACCAAGCCTGCGCCAAGCTGGGATTCTCACTGAGGCTGGTATCATGGCCTCCCCAAGAACACCGCAGAAGTATGCTCCTATGGGGTTCTGCCATTCCTCCACGGTGTAGCAAGTTTCCGTTGATTGTCACAGCTCTTGAGACCAAGTCTCTCCTCACCACCCCTCGCTCCCAAATTCTGTTCCTATTTTAAGTTTGAGGAAGGCTTTGCTCTTATATCTTCTTCCCTTCTCCTCTTTCCAAAGCACTCACCTCTTCCCTCACTCCCCACCCCCCAGAGATATCTGAACTAGCTTAGGCTTTCCAAAATCAAAAACAGCAAGCTGTGCTTTCCCTTGGCAAGACAAATGCTTCTGGAGCAAGTGAATGCAATGGCTGGGCTGCCATCTTCACTGGGAATGGCAAACTTCAGTGTGAATGAAACACGAATTAATATCTGAGGTAGATTGTGTTATTGTTCCCAACTATTCACTCCTTCCTTCTAGAAGAGGGTAAGACATCCCTGCCCAGAGCTATATGAGCTGCTGTGCTCCCTCGTGAAAAATAGATATTCCTTCCCCCACTGATGTCAGGCTTGGTCTGAGACTTGCTTTGGCCAATGAGATGTGAGCAGGTATGACATGGTACCCATCTAAACGCTGTTTCCACTAACTCCTCTTACTTTTTTCCCTCTGCTGTGAGAATAGTATGCTCCAAATAGAGCCTCTCCTTCAGCCTTGATTCATGTGGAACAGACCCATAGCCAACTTGCAGCCTGGTAGTCTGGAGCCAACCCACAGCTGATGTGTAACAAGAATGAAAAATAAATGTTTGTTATTGTAAACTACCAAAATTTGGAGGCTAGGGTTGTTTGTAATCATAGTATAATCTAGCAAAATCTTACTAGTAAAATATTAAATAATTATCTATCCACATTGGAAAAGCTGCTTCCCCTCTCTGAGCCTCCATTTCATTACAGGTAAAGTTGATTGGTTGGGCCACTTGATATCTTAGATCTTTTCTAGTTCTTATCTTCTAGGATTCTAAATCAATACAACCAGATCCTTCTCCGTAGGGCTCATCCATGAAGGCATCTGCTAACCTCTTTCTCTCTCCTCCCCATTGCAACATTTGTTCTAACTTAAATGTCTATGACAAAACAGGGAGACAACATGGTAGAGGGGAAAGAACTATGGCTAAACACACTTGCAGACTCAGTTCGAATCCCAGCAACCAATTACTATCTGTTAGACCATTGGTAAGAGTTGAGTCTACCTACCCTCATTTTCCCAACTGCGGAATAACGATAGGATTGTGATGATAAAATAAGATAATACATGTAAATTTCTAATACAGGACTTGTCACATATTAGATAGTCAATAAATGTTAATTCTCTTCTTCCTTTTAAATGTCTTTAAGAGTTTCTTCACCCAAGAGGATTTGTAACTTAATGGAAATCAATGGCCTAAGACAAAAGGAAGAAATTCTAAAAATTCATTTCAGATATCAGCTGGCGATAGAGAAGGCAATGTTAGGAATTCCCGAGTTCCATACATTACACATGTCGGGGGATGTGTCATCTATCTCTTCCACTTACTCCCCATGGTCAAGCTGGTTGTGACTAGGATAAGGAAGCGTAATTCTGTCCCAAGGATAAGCAGTGAATAGTTGCGACAGAAATACACCTACTGCAAGGGGTCCACACCCCTTTCTTAAGGAAGCTTAGAGAACTAAATAACTCAAGAAACAGGGAGTGGTGAGGTAGATTAAATGCTGTTAGGAGGTTGAGTAAGATGAGGTCAGAGAAGGGACCATTGGGTTTGGAAATATAGAGGTCTTTTGTTTCATCAGTAAGTCATTCTTCTAAGCTGACATATTAAGTACATATGAATGTACGCTCTGTGCTAGAAGCACATCATAGCAACGCTACTGTCAGCTTGCCCTCTGAAGAACAATCTCACTACTTCTGTATCCTGAAAATGGAGCTGATTAAAGATGCTCTGGAGCAGCTTGTGGGTCCAATAATCAAAGGTATTTGGCTACAAAAATAGAAAGTGTTAAATTGATTAAACAAGGAGGCCATTGCCCTGAGCAGGTTCTAATACCTCAGCAGCCTATTAAGCAGACTAAAACCTAAGCCTATAAACGCTCAAGGTTAAGGAATCAAAACCTAAGGGCAACCAATCACAAACAGCCAGCAGCTTCTCCAAACCAGACAAACGATTAAGCTGCAGCCAATCAAATGATTTTCTTGCTTTGCTTGTGATTTTTCTCTATAAAAGTCTTCGCCCAGCTCCAGTGGGTGGAACGCTCTTAACCACTTCCAGTTTGGCGCTGCTCGGTTTGAATCAATGTTTACTCAAATAAACTCTTAAAATTTTTAATATGCCTGTTTACCTTTTAACAAAGGTAATTTTGATTTGCCCAGTCGTAACTATATACATGCTTAGGGAGGAATTGTTGGCCAAACAAACAGCCACAACTATACCTTCTGACCAAATTAGTTTAAGGGATTTTTCTAAAGACAAAAGAAAGCATTGATCAATAAGTTTACATTTCATGGAAGATGCTCTACCCTCCTTCTTCCTATTAGTCAGATTTTCCTGGACCAACCCTCACACTACCCCCAGACCTAAGTGTTTGCTTGTTTGAGAAGAAGCTGTGCATGCATTTACAAAGTTGGGGGTGTGGATGGCTCTGGTGAAGCAATAGCCATGGTGTGGCGCTGAAATGCTGACTTCACGTATTTTTGATTTAGGACAATTATAGGAGTCATTTTGATATTTGTCAAGGTACCTGAAAAACCTGAAGTTTCTCCATCTGATTTCTATCTACCTTGACACCTTGAAAGAATTGTTCTTTGAAAATGTAAATCCTAATGCTTTGATTTTTTTTAATATTTTAGACTATTAGGGATGGTAAGGAGATCTTAAGGGTATTTGGGTTCAACATTCAAAAAGAAAGTAAGAATCTCTACAACCCTGACAAATTTAGCCTCCCTCTGAATATATCTGGAGATAAGGGAGCTCATTGTCTCACTGCCCGAGGGACAAAACCAACTTTCAACTGATGGAATTCTAATTTTAAGGAAGTCCTTTCTGATGTTTAATTAAACTTGCCTCCTTGTAACTTCCATCAAGTAATCTATGCTGTGGATAACGTGTGCATATTAGTCAGGGTTCTCTTGAAACAGAAATAGGGTATATATGGGAGTGTATATATATGTAGATGAGAAGATTTATTATAGGAATTAACTCATGCAGTTACTGAGGCCCAGAAGTTCCACAATCTGCCATCTGCAAGCTGGAGACCCATGAACGCCAATGGTATAATTCAGTCTGAGTCCAAAGGCCTGAGAACCAGAAATTCTGATGTCTGATGTCTGATGGAGAAGACCAACATTCCACCTCAAGAAGAGAGAGTAAGAATTTTCCCTTCCTCCGCCTTTTTGTTCTGTTGGGGCCCTCAGTGGTCTGGAGGATGCCCACTCACACTGGTGACGGCAGATCTTCTTTACTCAGTCTACTGATTCAAACACCAATCTCTTCCAGAAACACCCTCATAGACACACACCAGCTATCTGGGCATCCCTTAGCCCAGTGAAATTGACACAAAGAGTAAACCATCACAGTGTGATATAAAAAAATGTATTTGGTCTTTATCCCTGGCCCCTGGCACAGAGCTCCTAAGACCTTCTGGAATTTCCTGGATGATAGGAGTGTGTTTTGCTTTTCATAATAAGCCTCTTTCTATCACACCTGTGTTAATGCTAATGAGGTGACTTAAGGTGGGACCCCTAGATAGCTTCAGAATGCGGGGGTCCAGTCAAACAGCAAGCCAACATTAGAGGGTTGAAACTTTCAGCCCCACCACCCTGACCCCTGGTGGGGGAGAGTGGATGGAGATTGAGCTCAATCACCAACAGCCAATGATTAATTAATCACACCTATGCACTGAAACCTCTATAAACACCCACAAATGACAGGATTTGAGGAGATTCCAAGTCAGTGAGCACATCCATGTACTGGGAGGGAAGAGTACCCCAACTCCATGAAGACAGAGGCTTCTGCACTCCGGACCCTTTCGAGCCTCACCCTATATACCTCTTCATCTGGTTCTTCATTTGCATCCTTTTAATAAGTTGTAATAGCAAGTATGGCATTTTTCTGAGTTTTGTTAGTCATTCTAGCAAATTATGAAAGCTGAGGCGGGTAGTTGAGGGAACCTCTGAATTTTTAGCCAAGTCAGAGAGAACCGCGGGTCTGGTACTGGCGTCTGAAGTGAGGGCAGTCCGGGGGAACTGAGATCCTTTAACTTGTGGGATCTGATGCTAACTCCTGGTAGTGTCAGAATTGAATTGAATTGTTGGACACCCGGTTGGTATCCAGAGAATCAAATAATAGGATGAATCTGTTCCATCTTTCACATGAGAATCCTTCGAATATTCTTTAGCCTTCTCTTAGGTTGAACATCTTTAGTTCTCCAAACTTGAGATAATTGATCAACAGCTCATCATCCATATCATCCTTATCCATCACTCATCAGAAACTCTAGCTTGTCAAAGTCCATATTAAAAGGCTATATTTAAAATTTAGCACATTTCTCTAGTTGCGGCCTAAAGAGGACATTATAAGTACCCTAGGCAGGTTAATAATTTTATGCCCCTTCAGATGGACATGCCCTAAATATTTGTCTGTTACTTGGAGTCAGGCTGGGAATGTCAGCCAGCAGCAGCTCTGGTCCCCTTTTATTGCTGATCAGTTCAGTTCTTGCCCAACCGTGAGCACCCTACCCAGAAAACACAAATCCTATAGATAAAGGCAACTACCTCCTGGAAAGCCAGTTCATGATGCTCAATTATAACTCAAACATGTCCTCAGAGAGCTGAGATCTCATGCCAGTGAGTTTATCAGAAAGTGTCAAGGAGTTCAACCAAGAATTCTGGTAAACGACGTTTTCTCCATGTTCTTACACATCCCATGATATTGGAGCCCTGGACATCGGCATGGCTGACACACTCCTTAATCCAGTCCTCGATCTGACCACTTATTTTCTGTGTCCTGGGTTACTATATTGATTGTGTCAATTTTTAAAAATCCTAACACAGTATGGCTCTTAGGAGACTGTAGTTAACTTAAAGACAGATTTTTTTTTTACATGAATTGTCAACCAGTCTCCTTCATTCTATATTTATGTGTTTGACTTATGAGCATGAATAAAGAATTTTACATTTAGCCCAGTTGACTTTTGCTTTGTAAGATTCAATGAACCATTTTAATTTTGCCAAAAGCATTTTGAATTTTTATTCAAATTAGTCAGTATAGGATATTCTAGGCAATTGCATTGTCTCGTTGACAAAGACTTGGAGGTGGAAATTCGACCACTCTGTTAGGGAGATTTCTCTCTTTAAATTCTAGACCTGTGCTATCAAAACAGTAGTCACTGGCCTCACATGGCTTTTGAACACTTGAAATGGGGCTAGTTCAATCCAGATGTGCTATAAGTGTAAAATGCATACCAGATTTCAAAGGACAGGTACAAAAAAAGGAATGTGAAATACCTCACTAATTTTTTAAAATATTGATTACGTGTTGAAATGATAATATTTGGGGTATATTGAATTAATTAGAATGCATTATTAAAATTTCTTTTGCTGGTTTCTTTTTACTGGTTCAAATGTGGCTAGTAGAAAATTTAAAATTACATTTGTGGCATGCATTTGTGACTTACATAATATTTATTTTAGACAGTGTTGCTCTAGACAGAGCTTGAAGAGTTGCTTAGACAGAGGTTGAAGAGACCTCTAGCTTCCCTCTGTTGTAACTGGATAATTGGAACAAACTCGGGTTGGGCGAGAGGCAGCGGAAATTTCGATACAAGGCCCAGTGTGGTGTTATGTGAATGGAGGTGGTATGTGAATGGAGGTGGGAGTGGGAGGCAGAATTGGGCAGCCAGAGAGCAGCCTGTATGTACATAGCGTGTATGTAGGAGGCTTGAAAAAGCACAGGAGATGAGGCACAGTGTCTGACAAGGCAGGGAGAGGACACCCAAATTGAACAGCAATTTCCTACAATTCCATGCAATATGCTGGATGTTGGGTCAAATGACAGTTTATCCACATGACTGACCCCACAGTTTTGCCCCAAATCCATCCAATCAGGAAAGCCTAGGCTGCTTCAGTCTAGCCTTGTACCTCCTTAACTAAGCCCACCCATTCTTTTCCAGCAGAGGGAGGAAAGAGGAAGTAGAGATTTGTGCCCTGTGGCATCCCCTCTTCTCCACCCACGCAGAGCAGACTTTCGCCATTGGTGAGCCCAATGTGTGGTAAGCATGCTGTATCTCATACAAACAGAGAAAGCAAAATCCAGCTAGAGTTAACGTAGCTAAACGCCAGCACCCACACCTCTGTTCTGAATTTTTAAAGTAGGAAGGCAACCAAGTAGGCAGTGACACTCAGTGCTCCACCTGTTTCCATTAACCGTCAATTCCCTTGCAAACAGGAGGTATTAGTCCCATTTAAGATGGGAGCCATGAGTGTGGCAGACGTTCACATTGGCAGCTAAGGGCTGAACATGGCCTTCAGACATATTTTGTTTAGTTTTTACAATGTTTTAAAAAATTGACCCAACCTTGGAAAATCAGAACATCTCATATTCAACTCGAGAGTTTGAGCTTCCCTTGAAAATGCCTAGGATAATGCTGGGTCAGTATTCCCACAGGGTAGCAATGGGCAAAAGTGGAGTACCAATAGCCCCATTATCCCAGGCCTGTGTTCGCCCCTGCCAGGATCCCCGGGGCATATGCACAAACACCACCAAATCCACATATTGGAGTCATCTAGCCAGTTCATGAAGTCATCTGTGTTCACCACCCCTCGGTCTTCCTACTTGGAAAGCTAGAAGGGGTATGCCATCGAGAAAATACCATGACACAGGTTTTTTCATGATGACTTTATTGCCAGGAGATATGAGTTAAGTGAGAGTGGAGGTTCCAGAAGGGAGAGATTAGGATGCTGGATGTTGCTGCTAACTGGATGTGTTTCCAAGAGGTGGAGCAGAAAGAGGAGGACAAAGTATAGAGTTGGGGAGAGGGAATTCTCACTCATCGTCCGAGTTCCTCTATAATTCACCTCTGCTGCCCACCCAGGAGAGCTAGGAACAAGGGAACCTAGTTAGCCACTAGCCGAAAACCATGCAATTGTTTCAGCTTCCTTACGTGAGCAGACTTAACATTTAGAAGTATGTATTTTTCCTACTAGTAAAAGGAAAACGCAGTGTAGCAAGAGCATGGGGTCTGCATGGGTGAGAACGGGTTGCACAATGGCTGGCTGGCCTAGCCAGCTGAATGGAGGCACACCCTGCTCTCCGGGAGATAAAGGGCAGGCAGATCACGTCCTCATGTGCTCACACATCCGAGGTTTAAAGAGCAGGTTAGTACCATACCCCCGTGTAGACTCCTGGGACAGAGGAGCAAGAAAAAGTCTTCCTTGTTTAAAGCAATCACCCCCTATGGTATTCCACATACTCGACTTTTATTGTAAAGTAACAGAATTTAAAAAAAATAGCAGAAAAGGGTATGGTAACCCAAACACAACAGCAGCTTTTCTTTATTTAAGCAAATTGGATCAAAAGATATTGCTTAAGAAAGACCTGCGTTTCCTTCACATTCCTGAGGTAGCATCTAGATAGCTTTTGTAAACTTGAGTCTACTCTGGTTGCTGATTTTGGCCTAGATTTCTTTTCGAGAAAGAAAAGACTTTTGAAAGTCCCTCAGCCCGTGGTGTGTTTTCTCTCCTGAGCAATGACTAATTCAGGAGGCCAATTTTAGCCACTCTGGGAAGGGTCAGGTCTCACATGTTCTGTAATGACCAGTTTATTTTGAGGACCAAACTGAACCTTTTTAAATGACTGTGCCCCTAGCTGAGATCTAGTTTCTCGCTGACAGTGATCATAGTGTGAGCTGGCCATTAAGTCATATGTTTGTGTGCCTGTTCGTTTGAAGCGGGGAAGGGACTGAAAGAAAGACCTGTTAGAAACGGAGGGATTGACTGAAATTTGACTTGCATTTTCTTATAAATGTGTTCAGTGATTTTCCCCTGAATCCCATATCTGATAAATGCAATCTAAAACAAACCAGTGAAAAACAAACAAAAATAGCTAGTCCATTTTACCCTTGTCCTTCTGTTCTTTTTTATTTTATTTTTTTATTTTTTTGAGGAAGATTAGCCCTGAGCTAACATCCACCACCAATCCTCCTCTTTTTGCTGAGGAAGATTGGCCCTGAGCTTACATCCATGCCCATCTTCCTCTACTTTATATGTGGGACGCCACCACAGCATGGCTTGAGAAGAGGTGTGTACATCCACACCTAGGATCCGAACCGGCGAACTTGGCCGCTGAAGCAGAACGTGCAAACTTAACTACTGTGCCACCAGGCCGGCTCTTTGTCCTTCCATTCTTGAAGTTGCTCTTCTCCATTTTCCTTGCCCTGAGTCCAGCCTACAAGGATGTTCTGAATTCACATCTGTTACTGCAGCCTTTAGTTCTGAAAGGGTCAAATTTTTTCCTTTAGGGCGCTACCTGGGCATTTCTATACCATCACCCCATGATCGCCTTTGCTCTGCTCTGTAAAATTCATGATGTTTATCTTTGAACTTGCATATGTATCGTCTGCTCATCTAAACTCTAAGCTCTTTGAGATGAGTGGGTATATCTTGTACCTTTTTGTGTCGGCCACAGTTCTCTGGACAATGCTATGCACACATTAGGTTCTCAGAAACAATTTGCTGAAGGAATGGCACAGTGACTGATTTGGAGCACAGAATGTTCATGAAATGGTGATTATCTTTGCTCCTGTTACAGGTGAATTCAAGGGACTGGATTATTTATTCAAACAGTAACTCAGAACCAGAAAATCACCTGTGTAGAGCAGGTCTTCTAAATCCACAACCCGACAGATGATATCCTCCACAATGGTGTCATGGCTTATATTTTACTTTTCCTGGTTCTATTCCCTTATCTGTGCTCTCACAAATACACACACCCCACACACGTACCACATACACCTCTTTGTGCTTCTATATTCTTCCTCATCTTCCTTTCTCTAGAAATATTCAATTTTATAAAAGCTAAACTCAGTGCCTTAGGTCAAACCCATTGAGTTGGTATTTCCCAGGACCACAAATGTAAGGGGTAGATTAGTAAGGTCAAAATATTATTTTTTAGTATTTTAACTAAACAGATATCTAGAATTCAAGAGTACCAAGGCTTCATGCATTGCATACATTGCTTTACCTCTTACACTAATACAAATTTTATAAGCATTTGAAAAGCCAAGAAAGGAGAGACCTCTTGGGAAGGGAAAATCGATTGCAGCATCCTCTGACGGCACCCTGGGCTGTCTGGGCATTGTGAACAATGGAGGCAATTGAAGGATTCACATGAGTAGCTGATCTTCACATCTTTACAAGGCATCTTCTGGAATAGCCCAGTGCTGGGGTTTCAGTGAGTCCTGAGACTTCCTTCCTTTGGCATAATTTTCCCATCACGATGGGCCCTGGTTCAAGATCTCAATATTACACATGCCCAGGCAACTTTCATGTTTATTCTCAATGTTTTTTTTTTAAATAAACTTGTTTTAAAAAGGAATTGTTCACTCTCCTCCCCACCAAAAAAAAAAAAAAAAACCAACCCGCTATTACTTCAGAGTGCCTCTTATAGGCTGAATTGTGTCCTCCGCAATTTCATACGTTGAAATGCTAACCCCCAAGTACCTCAGAAGGTGACTGTATTTGGGGAGAGGGTTATAAACAGGTAATTATGGTAAAATGAGGTCATGTGGATGGACCCTAAACCAATGTAACTGATGTCCTTATGAGACACAGAGATGTACAGAAGGACAATCACGTGACGACACACAAGATGGCCATCTACAAGTCAAGAAGAGAGGCCTCCAAAGAAATAAGCCTGTTGACACCTTGATCTCGGACTCCTAGCCTCCAGAACTTTAAGAAAACAAATATCTGTTGTTTAAGCTTCCCCAACTGTGGTCCTTTGTTTGGCACCCTGAGCAGACTAAGACAACGCTCCTCCTACTCATTTTCTCCACATCTCTGAGACATATATGCATTTTGCAGGTAAAAAGGACCCCATGAAAGGATACATCCAAACAGGGATAAGTGGGGATTGTAACAATCAGTTTTTCCAAAGTCCTATACAACACTGTTTTTCATTCTACATTTTAAAAAATTCTTATTTTAAACAACAAGCTTGATTCCTGTGGAACAGCAGTTCTTGACCCCAGCTTCATGTTGCAATCAACTAGAGAGATCTGGAGGAAAGTTACTGATATCTGGGCTCTGTCTCCAGAGATTCTGAATGACTGGTCTGCGTTGGGTGCCCTACTCCACCCCAGATGATTCTAATGCGTAGAAGAGGTGAGAAAAATTGCTTTAAAAATCAGTTGATTGGACAAACTCTGAGAATTGAAAGGTTACAAAGAGAATCATTCTATTTCTATCTTTTATGTGTGAAGTGTGAAGAAGATTGGCCCTGAGTTAACATCTGTTGCCAATCTTCTTCTTTTTCCTTGAGGAAGATTCTCGCTGAGCGACATCCCTGCCAAGCTTCCTCCATTTTATGTGGGATGTCGCCACAGCGTGGCTTGTGGAGCAGTGCTAGGTCTGCTCCCCAGATCAGAAGCCGTGAACACCCAGCCGCCAAAGCAGAGTGCAGGAACCCAACCACTATGCCATTGGCCGGCCCCTATTTCTATCTTTTAAAAGACTCATATTTCATAAATCAGTTTATATTACTCCACCAATATAAAATGTATTTCTTCCTCCAAATGTCTCTCCAATCTTTCAGTCCCCAGATCACAGGGAGTTGAGATTGCACCATTTAGTGAGAACAGAAACTATTTACTAATTGCCTCACCACTGATCAATGCAAGTTACAAAATGGCAGCTAGAGTTTTAGGGAGTATTTGGAAATCCTCAAGTTCCAGGAAGCATCTATTGGATAGGGGTGCTCCGCATCACCCTAATTAGCAATGCAGCCGCACAAGCCCTGGGGAGAACTGGCCTAATTTGGAGAAGCCGGGTTGAGGGCTAGTTCTCCGGAACCTGGCGGCAAGGGAAGGCGCCATGGCTGCCAATTAGCCGGAGCTGCCTTCAACCCGTCGCTGCTTAATGGCAGCCTTTTAATGTTTGTTGGTTTTTCATTAAAGCTTGATCCGATTCTGCGGATTTCTAATGTCCTTTTATTTGATAAGTCAATCCCAGCCTGGCAGTGTCACATACACAAGATGTTTAAACAAAGAGTCTTGGCAGAAAGTGACTTTCAAAATCAGCTCTGTAGTTCTAGAAGACAATAAGAAAAAAGAAAAAAAGGAAGAGAATAGTGGAGAGAGTTGCAAGGCCCTTCCTTGAGGCTGTGAAATATCTGAGGGGCTGAGAGGCGTGGCTGCTCATGGGCCATGGGGTGGGGAGGGGGTCGGGAGACGGTGGGGAGGAGGGCGTCTCATGCAGTTTTCCCCAAAGGACAAAAATCTTAATGCTATCTTTTTTCTACAACAGCTTTGAGATTATTACCACGGGTCTTTAAGGAAAGGAAAATGAACAAGAGGGTAGCTTCTCCTGTCGGAGGAGAGAGAATTTACAATAGTACATCAAAGCTTCATTTTGATCGTCATCGGCAGGCGCCACCACAGCGGCCAAGTTGGACAAAATTGCTTCAACTGGCCTCTTGAATTCTGATTGGCTAGGCAATGTAACCTGGCTAACCAATCAGATCGAGTCTCTCTGGGGCAACTCCAGACTAGCTGGAAACGGAACCTCACGATTGGCAAGTTTCCCACTGTCGATTCATCTTGTATCTAACGAGGTATGCTGGCTATAATTTCTGGCAGGAACTAATAATGGAAGTGCTTGCTAACAGCCTCATTGATAACTTGCCCCATGTGGGACTCGTTCTTCCATCTGTTAGAGCCAATGTTGTTTCTGCTGTGACAAAGTGGACTGCCTGGGGCTGATGATCTAAGGAGTTGTATCACCTGCCAAGATGGCCAAGAGCACAAAAAAGCTTAAGACCCTCTGTCTAATCCTCTAAGGGCTGGGTAGTGCTTTGTTTAATGTGGCTCAGTTCTTATAGCTTGAAAAATCCTGTTCCCAGGGATTCAACAGTAGTGTCTATTAATGCCAGCCTTATTTTATATATATATATGATTTTATATATATGTAATATATATGTATGTATGAAATCACTATACATATCTTGATATATACATATATCTCAATGTACATATATATCTTGATATATATATACACATAAATATACTTGAAAAAACAATAGTGTCTATTAATGCCAGCTTTATATATAATATATAATTATATAAAAATATATAATTATAATAAATATATAGTAAGCAAGACTTTTCAAGTTAATATATATGTGTGTGTGTATATATTTCTTTATTTAAAAGAAATATATATATCTGTCAACTTGAAAAGTCCTGCCCCCAGGGGTTCAACAACAGTGTCTGTGAATGCCCTTCTTTACAGGCTGTTTGCCTGCTGTTCCCTCTGCCTGAAATGTGTTTCCCTCAGATATCTACGTGGCTTGCTCTCCAACTTCTTCAGGTCTTTACTCAAAAATCACCTTCTCCCAGGCACACAATCTAAAATTTCAACCCCTCCCTCACTGCCCACATTTCATCTTATAATTTTCTCTCCTAATCACTTAACACTGTTGAATGTACTACTCATTTTACATTATTTATCTTTTATTGTCTGTCTTCCCTCACTAGACTATAAACTCCATGAGGGCGGGGATTTTTTGTAGCTGACACATAGGAGGCAGTCAATAAATATTTGCTCAAAGAACACAACAGTCATATATTTATTGAGGACGTGCTGTGTTCGAGGCCCCGTGCTCTTTGTGATGGGACATACAAAGCCCTCTAAGACAGCCTGTGCTTTCTAGAAGCTCGCCACCAGTTGATGAGGAAATGAGAGTTGACAGTACAAAACAGTTATGGCAAGTGTCAAACGAATGGTCCAGATAATAATATGAGCAGATTCAGAGGAGGGAGAGACTCCGAAGAACCCATGTAGTCAGGGAGGGCACTGTGGGTAAGGTGGGCCTTGAACTTGACCTTAAAAGAAGAGAAAGGTGTTAGATGAGTGTTAAAGAAGTGGGAGGGTGTTTGGGTGGGAGCTTTGCCTCCTTCAGTAGCTTTGTAGATAAGACACACAGCTTTGCCAGTGTAAAAGCCAAAAGGAGCGCTATGCTCACGCCCCAGCCTCCCCCATGGGCTTGTTGCCATCTGGCCATCCTCAAAATAAATGTGCATGTGCCTCCTGAGTGTCCTGGTCACCTCCAGGCTTGGAAAGCTGTATGACTGCTGCTTCTGTCATTGAACGACCAAGGGAAACATTCGTGCTTCCCTAATGCTGGCCTCCTGGGGGGAGTGTGTTTTAGGAGATGGGCAGTCTGATTGAGTCAAACGGTACACACATCACGGGCCAGTTAATCCTGGGACTTTACCTATCAATGAGGTAAGGATATCTCATTTAAAGGCATTTCTGGGTTGCAAGTAGTTCAGTATCACTGAAGTTTACAGATGACTAACGTCTGTTGTTTTGAAAAACCAAAGCTTAAGAACCTATTGGGTGCATCTCTTGAGGAACCGAATTATAAAAATACAGAGGTGTCCTCGGGGTGATTAAGGTTGGCTGGATAGTGAGTTGCTCACTAAAGCCCCCCTGAGCTCTATGGGTTTCTTAGTTCTGCCTGTTTTAATCGCTTTTTGGTTTTTTGTCTCTATCATCAGTTTCAGCCTGTGAGGTATCATTTCTCATTCTCAACTTTTGTTTCTAATTATCTACACACTGGGAATCCAGATGAAGTAATGTATTTTAATTATTACTTTAAAAGTACATAGGCTTTGGTCAAGGTCTTGGGAATACTCTTCTGAGCCAAAGATGTGCCCTTCGGTGCCCGGGATGTGGGTCATCTCTGTCAGTCACTCTCCCTGTTAGCCGCCCGGAGGCCCTTTTCCTTGAATCCTGATATCTAGCTGTGGTCAAGATGAGTGAGGTTGTCAGACTGCTAATTCCTGGACACATGAACTATTACTAAGGTTTTTGTTTGGTTTAGTTTCATTTCTTAGATATGAGGAAACCAAGGCCCATAGAGATTAAGTAACTTTGCTGACGGTCGCAGAACAGGTCTAAGGAGCACTGCCAGTTTCTAACCTGGACAGTCTGGCTGGAGAGTCTACGCTTTAACTTCAAAATGCTGCTTTTCCTGTATAAGGTTATTATTAAGCCCGGTTATAATGTGATGCTACGTAACAAGTGATACCTACATTAATCGTTCAACATATACGTAGTAAGTTTCACCCCAAGGCTATAGACGTGCACACAACACGGAATGTGCCTGTGGCCACGTTCCAAGCTAATGACAGAGAAAAGACTGGCTGCTTCTCTAGGCTGCGTCTTTGTTTTGTGGTTATTTTTTCTGGTACAATTCTTTTCTGAAATGTTTTCCTTCTTAAGTACATTCCTCCTGGGTATCTCCTGGTTATTTTTCAATATTTGATATTCTTTAAAATATGTGTCTCTGATTCGTTTCCAAAGCGCCTCCCTCTGGAACAACTACAGATTAAATAACGGCAGTGTATATAGTAAATTCTTCCTGCTCATATTAAGTTCTGCACAGCTTCAATTAACATTAACGCAATGTTAAATATTCTGTTTCATGTTATCATCTAGTAAGTAATAGAGGAGGAATAAGCGTTTAAGGCTGAGACTTCGTAGCTATATTTAAGAATTCCTCAGATTTTATCATGTCTACCTGTGTTACTCCACTTGAATGACAGCTAAGCCATCCTGGGAAAGATAGTGATCAGATAGATTGTCATTGGGGACAGCCTCACAAACCCCACCGATGTGGAGAAGACAGCACAGAACACTGAGAGACCGCCTCAGGTTCCTGGCAAAAGACTGTGGCTTACAGAAGTGGGCAAGGCTCTAGTATACTGAAGTCTCTTTATAGGTACATCCATTTTTTTTTTCCGGGGAACCTGATCCAAGATAGTAGTATTTATTTTGTTAGTAAATTTTGGCTATGTTCTTATTACAAAAATAATGCATATTCATTGTTGAAAGTAAGAAAATCCATAGAGTAAAAAGGACAAAGTAAATAATTCTAGACTCCAAGGGTGACCATTGTTGACTTTGGCAAATATCCTCCCATTCAGAAATAGATCTGCAGTAACTGTTACACTGATGGTTTTAATCCAATATGCCACCATGGAATAAGATAGATCCTTTGCTGTCCCCCAGGTCAGTTAGGTTCTGGTGACACCTCAGCAGGTTAGACTCTGGTCAACTAGTTTCCCCTGAGGGCAGGCGTTGTTAAGGAGAACAGACTGCACTTGCATATTTCAAATGCTTCCTTTACCTCTCCGCCTTGCTAGAAGCACGAAGGGACTTTTCTCTGATATTTACTGTGGGAACCTGGTCGAGCTCCTGGAGTTAAGTCTCACAATACTGTAGGGGCCCCCCATGACTGGGTCTGGAATTTTTAACTCTCAGAGTTGTCCACGCTGAGCCTCCAGCAATTCCTCAACTACAGCTCAGGTTTTCCTACCCCAGGACTGGGTTCCCAGCCATTTCCACCTGTAAGTCTCTGTTCCTAGAAGCTGTGACTCCCTGTCTTCTCCTATCCGTCTCCCCAATCTTGCGGACTGGATTTGCCCTGTGTTCTTCCATCTCTTATGGATCCAAGAAGAGGTGTTGACTTTTCAGTCTGTTCACCTTTTTAGCTGTTGTTAGGTTGGCACGACAACTTTCAACCTCCTTACACATGGGACCTAAAACCAGAGCCTGCCCCCAATTTTCAAGAGAGAAAATAAAATACACTTTTTAAACTTTAATTTGAATGAATTAGGATTCCTGGGAGAGTGTTCCAACATTTCTTGAGATAGTTGGTGTTGCAAATCTAGGGTTGGAGATTTCAGGTTTGAGATCTTGGGTGAGAAAAGAGTGATCTATGGAAAGGGAAGAAATTCTAGAGGTTGGGGAGAAGGAAGATTGAGAAGCGAGGGGGTGGTCAGTGAAAGTACACAAACTCCCCACAAAATGGGATCTCTATAGGAATATGAGTTTTTGTTCTTTAAAAAAAATTTTTATTGAGATATAATTGACATGTTACATTGTATTAGTTTTAGATGTGCAATGTAATGATTTGATATATGTATATATTGCAAAATGATCACCATAATAAGTCTCATTAACATCCATCACCACACATAGTTACAAATTTTTGTGTGTGTGATGAGAACTTTTAAGATCTATTCTCTTAGCAACTTCCAAATATACAATACAGTGTTATTAACTAAAGTCACCATGCTGTACATTACATCCCCAGAACTTATTTGTCATATAAATGGAAGTTTATACCTTTTGACCACATTCACCCATTTTGCCCACCCTCCACTTCCCACCTCTGGCAAACACCAATCTGTTCTCTGTATCTGTCAGTTCATTTTTCTAAAGATTGTACTTGTAAGTGAGATCATACAGTGTTTGTCTTTCTCTGTCTAACTTGTTTCACTTAGCATAACGTGCTCAAGGTCCATCCATGTTGTTGCAAAAGGCAGGATTTGCTTCTTTCTTATAGCTGAGTAGTGTTGCATTGTATATACGTATGTATACACCACATCTTCTTTATCCATTCATCTGTCAGTGGGCACTTAGGTTGTTTCCATGTCTTGGCTATTGTGAATAGGTTCAATGAACATGGGAGTGCAGACGTCTTTTCAAGATAGTGTTTTTGTTTCCTTCAGATAAATACCCAGAAGTGGATTGCTGGATCATATGGTAGTTTATTTTTAACTTTTTGAGGAACCCTCATACTGTTTTCCATATTGACTAAATCAATTTACATTCCCACCAACAGTGCACAAGGGTTCCCTTTTCTTCACGTCCTCTTCTACACTTGTTGTTTCTTGTCTTTTTGAAAATAGCCATTCTAACAGGTGTAACATGATATCTCATTGTGATTTTGATTTGCATTTTCCTGATGGTTAGTGATGTTGAGCACCTTTTCACGTACCTGTTGGCCATTTGTATGTCTTCTTTGGAAAAATGTCTATTCAGTTTCTCTGCCCATTTTTAATTGGATTGTTTGGTTTTTTCCTCTTGAGCTGTATGAGTTCCTTATATATTTTGGATATTAACCCCTTATCAGATATATGATTTGCAAACATTTTCTCCCATTACATAGGTTGCCTTTCATTTTGTTGATGGTTTCCTTTGCTGTGCAGAAGCTTTTTAGTTTGATATAATCCCACTTGTTTATTTTCGCTTTTGTTGACTAGTTTTTATTCTCTTTTGTCTGCTTTTGCCACATTGTGACTGATTCTTCTTTTGTAAAAGACAGGGCACTGGCTGCTTAATTATGAAAGCATGACCACAACACAAACTCAGCAGGAAGCTTGTGGGGATACTGCTTCCCTTTAGGGTTAGGCCCACCAGTTAGGGCTTCTCTCTCTCTTTCGTTTTTTTTAATTAATTAATTTGTTATTGAGGTAACACTCTCCACTTTCAACTAAACATATGTTAATATTATAACAGATATTTAAGAAGGGTACGATGATAATGGGAGACTCCTTTCATACAAACCCAATCTCCTCCAGATCTGGAATCTCAATTAGAAAGAGTAGACTTTAATAAAAAGTTTACTAAAAATGTTAAATTACTAGGTAGTAGAGGCTTTCTTACTCTTTTCTTTTTTTCTAGGCTCTGACCCCATGGGAGAAAAGATCTCCTATTTGGAGACAGTCCTGCAGTGCAAAAGATTCTCTCTCTCTTCTTTGGTGGGCTCTTAGAAACCTTCAGGTTATTTGAATCTTAAAGTAAACTGTGTTGTGCAATATGTAAGCAATCAGGGAGATTTTTCAATGGAAATTATACAATTTTATGGGACTTGGTCTACACTTTCTTCCTTTTTAGTACAAGACAATTCAATAGGTCCATTCATTCCTCTCCTAACACACATTCACTTGCATAAACAGTTTCAAATAAGTCATTTGCATAAAGATACATGCACCCCTATGTTCATCGCAGCATTATTCACAGTAGCCAAGACTTGGAAGCAACCTAGGTGCCCATCAAGGGACGAATGGATAAAGAAGATGTGGTATATATACACAATGGACTACTACTCAGCCATAAGAAATGATGAAATCTGGCCATTTGTGACAATCTGGATGGAACTAGAGGGGATTATGCTAAGTGAAATAAGTCAGAGGAAGAAAGTCAAATACTGTATGATCTCGCTCATAAGTAGAAGATAAAAACGACGACAAACAAACACAGATTGGATTGTTGGTTACCAGAGGGGAAGGGGGGAGGGCAGAGGGAGAAAGGGGTGATTAGGCAGGTGTGTGTGGTGCTGGGTGGTAATTAGTCTTTGGGTGGTGAACACGATGCAATCTACACAGAAATCAAAATATATAACGATGTACACCTGAAATTTATATAATGTTATAAATCAATGTTACTGCAGGTAAAAAAATAATCAGCCATTTACCATTTAGCAAGTGTTTTCTCCTCTCCTGTGATTTGCTTCTGTTTCATTTAAAATAAACTCTCCACTTGCTTGGAAGGTATGACTAAGATTCAAACTCAGCCCTCTTGGCCTGTTCAGTTTTGTTGTAAAAGATGAATTGCAAAGTAATAACTGAGCAGAGCCAAAATAGTCAATGCAATTACCTTTTGGTACATTTTTGTGCTAATGATATTTAAATCAATATGACTGAAGAACAAAAATAAATGTCAAAGCAAATACCAAAGAATGAGTAACCTACTGCAAGGTTGCTAGAATCATAAGCCGTTCCCTGTGCTCTAAGATTGCTCCGAGAACCATGTCAATATACTAATCTCATGGTAATGAAAAAGTCTAAAAAGCCAGTACTTGTTTTGTCAAAGGCACAAATGTAAATCCAACTTGGTTTATGAAGAAGTTGACACAAAGTTCTGATGGTGCTCAAGCTGGGGCGGTCAGCAATTATTCTTAAAAGGAGATTTCTATCAAGAACTTTCTTCTAAAACTCAAAATACTCTGGAATCATTAAAGTTGGAAAGGATTTAAGAAATTATCAAATTCCTTCATTTGGAAGCTGTGGCTCACAAAATTTAAGCAACTTGTCCATGGTCACATTGCTGGCCTGTGCATCTTGCTTAGCCCAGTGATCTTTAAATTTGCTTATCTTGACACTCTTGTGTTAAGTGTCATGCCAATTCTCTCTCTTCCATTTTGTTATCAAAGAGCTCCTCCCTTAAAAACTACTGTGAATGTTGGGGAGGGAAGAGGTCTTAAATATTCTGATGCAGGGTCGGTGAGCCTAGGAGTCGAAAGAAAGATTTCTTGGGCTCTTAAGATCTAGCAGTAGTGCTCTTTTATTTAGAGAATAGCATGGAATAGCATGGGGACAGGACCCATGGGCAGGCAGAGCTGCTGCGTGGGGACAGGACCCATGGGCAGTCAGAGATGCTGCTGGCATGGGGAGCTGCTGCTGCTGGCATGGGGACAGGACCCATGGGCAGGCAGAGCTGCTGCCGGCATGTTGCTGCTGCCACTTCTGCTGCCGGCATGGGGAGCTGCTGCTGCCGCCGCTGGCATGGGGACAGGACCCGTGGGCAGTCAGAGCTGCTGCATGGGGACAGGACCCACGGGCAGGAGGAGCTGCTGCTGCTGTCCCCGCTACTGCTGCAAACATGGGTGGAGAGTAAGGTTAAATTTAAGGCATAGGTATGTGAGTTATCTCTTTACAAGACAAAAAAAGTTAAAATGGTACCAGTACCAGTAGGGTCCGGCCATTGGGTGGTCCCACAACTTTTAGATAAGAATCAAACCGGATTGAGTAAATGGCAGAAGTCACCGCTTAAATATTATCTTCAGCTGAAGACAAAGGAGGATTTCGGGGGTGGGGTGGGAGGGGGGTCAGTTACATGAGGTTGCCAGACAGTAAACAACTTAAGTCCTTGCCTTCCCCATTAAGAGTTTCCAGAGATAAGGCCATCCCCCTTCTTCCTGGCACAGAGAAGAGGCATCTTTACAGATAGAGGTGTCCCTTAGAAATGTAAATGTTTCCCAACAAAGGGCAAGCAAATTCCACTCCTGGGGCCTGCTTCTCATCTGCAGTTTTAAAATTAACCAGCCTAAAAATCCTCATCAATTCTACATTATAATGTAAGTTAGTGTTGGAATAGATGTCCCCTTGGCTCTGTCACATAAATGAGTAAGGTGAATTCTACGCAGAGACTCCAGGCCACAGGCCTTTCAGTGACGCCAAATTGGCAGGAGAGCCTTTGTAGGAACTTGATAAGGGCTCACAAGGTGTTCAGTGAAAATGACACAGTCCAACACTGGGGGCCTCAGAATACAGGACCACCACAGCCTACACAGGGACAAAACAAACCAAGGAAAAATAGTATCCACCATCCTTTAAATAAGAAGGCCAGGCCCATATCAAAAGCCAGAGGATAGAGATAGAAAAACTTGGATTCCAAAGACAGGCAAATGGAGAAGTCTATCAGAAAAATGGGTAAGGAAGGTGACACCAAAGGTGACCAGATGTTGTCAAAAGGCTGGGAGTGAAGGACAGGCACTTGATCCCAAGCAGGTTGGGTAAATGGGGTGGGCCAGCGGGTAAACCTTTAACCCAAAGGATTATGTAGGACGTAGTGGAGAAATCTTGGTCCCAAAGTAGAGTCCTAACTCTAGCCATGATTTGTCTCATTCATTTACTCGTGTAATATTTATGAATACCCACTGTGTGCCACGCACTGTCTTAGGTACTGGGGGATAAGTCAATGACCAGACATAGTAGGAACTTCTGTCAGAGAGACAGACACCAAATAAATCACTACACAATCATTTATTTACCTTTGTGGCAAAAATTAGGAAAGGAAAGCACAGCATACAGTGAGAATTCATAAAAGAGGCCACTAACTTTGCTTGAAGACAAAGGGAAAATTGTAGTATAAGCTTTTAAAATGGAAACAGATATTGAATGAAAGTTGGTTAATTTGCTTTTTCTGTCTACAGCTGTACGAACTGTTATTAATCAGTAATATCAGATAAAAGCATGTGCCTGAACTGACCATGTATACTAGAAACCCAGTGATGGGGGCCAGAGAAAGGGGTTCCACTGGGGGAGCCAGAGAACACAGGAGAAGTTGAGTTCCCCACCCTGTGGGATGACAGGCAAGAATGAGGCTCCCTCTGGCTTTTGCTTACAGCCTATAAGGAAATAGATTGCTAGACTTGAATAAGGCTGCATTTCAGCATGAAGTCAGTCAGTCTGACCTCAGTGCCCCAGTTCTGATTCCTGCCCTGCATTTGGTGTCCCTGATACTGAGGACCACTGTGCACCCAACTTTCTTAATCCTTAGCCCCAGGAACCTACTTTCTCTGAACTGTTTCCAGATTTTGGATATTGCTCACATATGTGCTGGATCTTTGCTGTAAGGATCCGGACCGGACAAAGCCTGGGCTCTTATGAGGTAGTAAGTGTGTCTTGCTTATCACAGACATGTGGACTGATCCTTCCGTTATGACTTATCTTTGGATTCATGCTCCCACAGTCAAACCCCATAGCTGTGTAGAATTCCCAAGGATGCCCACACTTGTAAGGTCAGATGCTGGAACACCATGCCTTAACATCTAAACTGGATTCTTTAGAATCTCATGACTACGTGTGACTTGGCCCATAGTCACCAAGCCCTGCCCCTAGCATGAGGTCCTGATGAGGCCCCCACTACTAGCTGAAACTGCGACATCAGAAATGGTTGACCAGAGTCCACAGGTTGCATGTGAAACTCTCTCTGTGTTGTCAGAGGCTGATTCTGAGATACCCATGTGTGAATGAGAGGGTGTTGAAATAGACTGAAGCATTCCATTTGATGGTGAGCCCTGCAAAAAGCACGTGTGCCCTGTGGTTGCCCAAATGCCTTGCGCTGCCCTAAGAGAAATCTAGAATGAGGAGTTATAACCCTACACTGCTTGGAACAGTGCATATGACATATCAGATCATATCTGGAGTGCTCTGTACCATGGTGAACAGAGCATTTAAGAAAGGATTTAGGCAAACTGGAAAGAGTGATCAGACTAGCGAAGGGGTGCAATCATTCATGCGAGAGAAGCTGAAGCTGAAGGAAATGGGAGGCTGGCCCGAAGGAAAGAAAACTGGGAACTGCTTTCAAATGGTAAAAGGGCTGCGGCAGGGGGGTTAGACTTGCTCTGAGTTGTCACAAGGGTGGACGGAAAAGCAAAAAGAAGACAGATTTTCAAATCAATAGGAGCAGAGTTTTCTAATAGTCTAATTTTAATAGGCTGTACAGAGACAGCTCCCCGGTCGCTGCAGGTGTTGGAGCATAGAAGGGACGACGATTGGAGGGATGGAGTAGAGAGGACTCATGCATCTGATGGGTACTTGGTCTAGAAGATTTTCAAGATCCCTTCTGATCCAAGGATTCTGATTCTAGACTCTCTGGTCTGACCCATCAAACTGCCACTCAAACCTTGATTCCCATCCATATTTACCGAGGTTTTCCTGACAATCCAGCTGAGAGATGTTACCTCCATGGAAAGTTAGCTTGACACTGGGAGCCTTGCAGTGAGCTGAGAGTAGTGTGAGGTCTCCTCCAGCTCTGGGTGGTGCAGCCCTGCAGCTTCAGCTGACAGACCTTGGTCCTCAGGGTCCATGCCAAAGACCGAATACGCATTTCTGATTGGTCATTTGAAGTTAACCCAAATGCATAGTTTAGGGACACATTTTTTCCTGGGTGTGTGTGATTTCCAAATGGGGACTTGTGTTCTGTAGAGACTGATGCTCCGGCTCTGAGGATTCTCCTCTGCTCTATTGAACTAAACCTGGCTAGAGTTGAGAATAGCCACTGTCTAGTCACTTCAAATGGGAAATTTATTTTCTTCAAGATCATGAAAAGTAACCTGGAATGTGTTTTGCTAAAAACAAAATGAAACAAAAACATAAACCCAGCTGTTTTGCCCAAAAAATCTCTTCACTGGATATGAGAATCTTTAGGGGAGGTTTTAGGGATTTTAAGACTTAGAAAGGATAGTGAGAGAAGGAATAGAGAGAACTCACATAAAAAGAGATTGAAACGTGGAGATAACTTTCAAGAGAAGAATGCCAGTCTTGTCGAGGGAAAGCACACAGGGCTGTCCCTGTAATCGTGTTTACACGGGCCAGCACTAATAACACTTATGCTAGCTTTCCCCCTGCTAAATCTGTAACCTGAATCAACATTTAATCTAAGTAATACTGAGCACATAAAACAAATCCTTTCCTGGTGTAAACTGTGCCTGGCTGAGTTAGTAACAAACACAATTAGCTGAAAGGTCATGGGATTAGGGGAAGATGGTGATGAAAATCAAGTCAGAGTTAGCAGCTCTGGGTACACCAAGGCTGGGGTGCTGATTCCAAAAAAGAAAGGGACTAGTTCTCGTTTCTCTCAAGCTATCTGTGGATACGTTTCCTGGACCTTTTCCCCTAAGTCTACCGAAAGAAGCGTACACTCTTAGCACCTGCCCAGTTGAAGCCCTAGCTGAAAGGAGACGTCGCTGGTCGTTCTGGAGATCTTTTGACCCACACTGGCAGCGTCAGGACCAGTGTGGCTTTGAAGGAAATTATGAATGTGCCAAGTTTGTCCAGAGGATACTGATGACGATGATGCTACTATTTACTAAGAGCTTGTTGTATGCCGGGCGCCTTGCTAAACACAGTAAGTATAGTATCTCATGAAATCCTTACAACCAACCTGTAGGGCAGATATTATAGTTCTCATTTTCCAGTGGAGGAAGTGGAAATTCAGAGAATTTAAGTTTCCTGTAAGGTCACTCAGCCGATGAGTGGTGGCCTGAGCCTGTGGCTCTCAGGTCATCTCCACCACAAAGACCAGCAGCCTTCCCCCAGCTCCCTGCCCTCCAGGCTCCTTGCTGTGGTGCTTCCCAGGCTGGCTCTACCCTGTTCTTAGCTCCCAACCCCTAAGAGGGCTCTGTGGCAAAGGAGAAAGAGCCTATGAGTTAGAACCAGACAGGCTGGGTTAAAAACCCAGCCACCATCTACAGTTCTGTGATCTTGGATCTTGGGCAAATTACTTAGTCTCTTACAGCCTCAATTTCCTCATCTATAAGATGTCTTCTTCTTTTGCATAGTAGGCAGTTTTTTCAGGCATCAGATTCTGAAATGAACAAGTAAGCAGAAAACAAAGTTAAGTGTGTCCTTAATAAGCCCTTAGGGAGGTGCCACTTGGAGCCCCCAGTAAGTGACAGGTAGCTTTCTCCACTGGGGATGCAGAGGTGATCAAGACAGGCAAGGTCCCTGCTCTAACGGGGCATAGCCATTTGGTGGAAAGTGAGCATCATCACACATTGCGATATTAAGCGCTATTTGAGGACTTCGACAGGGAATCATGAGGAAAGGCTCCTCTGAGGAGATGGCATTTCAGCGGAGATTTGAGTGACAAGGAGGAGCCTCCAGGCAAAGGTGAAAGGAAAGAGCATCCAGGCAGAGGGAGCAGCTAGGATCAAGCTCCTGGGGAGAGAATGAGCCAGAGCAGAGCAGCTAAGGGGTGAGCGCGGCAAGACGAGGCTGCCAGTTAGGCGGAAAATTACATCATTTAGGGCTTGTTTGTTTTCCAAGTGTTCTGAGCAGGGGTAGGTTGTGAGCTGGATCCCCTTTTCAAGCTGTCTCTGGTGCTGTGGGGAGGCTGGATGGCAGGGTGGGAGGAGGAAAAGCAGGGACAGCCGTTAGGAAGTTGGCCATGGCGCAGGTGTGAGATGCTGGCGGTGCAGAGTTGGGATGGCAGTGGAGATGGGAAGTAGCAGCAGGTTCAGTGTCTGCTCTGGAAGGAGAGTTGATGGGGATAGCTGGTGGGTTGGATGTGGGGTGTGGAGACAAGAGACGGATCAAAAATAACTCAAGGTTAACCATTATTTGCCGCTAAGTCCAACACAGGTTGGTTTCCAATGCCCAGGTTTTTCTCCAGTGCCGATAAGGCTTCTTTAGTGGAACACCTGGTGAGGTAGTTGTCTTCCAAGGGAGGGCCATATAGAATGGGGGAAGAATGTGTATCTCTAAACACTAGTATCTCTCTCAGCCTAGGGAGCTGCTCACACTAGGAAGGGCTCACAGGACAAGACCAGGGAATGCATGCTTCCCTCATTGCACTTACTCGGGGGCGTATACTCTTCTACTGGAATGGCAGGGATCCCCTGGTGTCCATGGTATGTAAATTTAATTTTATTCTCCATCTCTCTTTTCCTCTCATTTTAAATTGAGATCAGTTCAATGTGCCTGATAAACATACAGTGACTCCATAATAATGAGGATGACACCCTGCGTCAGCTCACGTCTTCGTTAGAACTCAGAGTGCATTGCCTGGCACGTGTTAGCCAGTTGTTCAATGTTGTTCCTCCTCTGTTTTCTTTTTCTAACCCCAATATTTTCTTCCCACCTGCCCCAGTCAAAGTACCTGTTCAAGCTCTCATTCCCTCAGGAGTCTGCTCTTATAAAATCTTATAAAATAATTCATGTCAAATCGTTGATGAGTGTTTATGAATCCTCTCTTAGGTGAAATAAATAAATCTGTAGTTAATGAGCGCCTTCTGAAAACACCATGTTTCAACCAAAAGTGGAATTGTAGTTGTGGAAATGTAGGCATTGTGGGATTGTTAGAGAAGAGGATTGTGGGGAGGGGGGCCTTTCGGTGCTTAGGCATCACTGCACGCTGGGCCAACAGCCCCATCCGTAGGGATGCAACAGAAACAATAGTTCCACTGCAGCAACGCTCTTTGGGAGCCAAGGCCTCCTTGGCCTGGGTGTGCAGAAGAAATGTGCTGGAAAGGAAGAGAACTTGGTAGTGGTTTCTTAGGAGAAATAAAACTTCAACGGGAGTGAAAATTTGAGCAGAATAAAAGGCAAGTAAGGCTGGCAAACTTGAGGCCTCCTGTGGTGAGCTTGAGCCTCTGCAGAGGTCTAGGTTTCCAGCCGACCAACTTGCTCTCAGTTAAAAATCAGTCTGGCCCTTCCATATTTTCTTTCACCATCTTTCCATCCTCACTCAAGCCCTAGGAAGAAAAAGCTACTATCCTGGCTTCTAGTTTGTATTTTGTTAACTACCTGAGAAGATGTGCTGTCTGCTTGGTCCTCATGTGTAAAATGGGCATAATAATGCCCTCATCCCATTTTGTGGTTGTTATGAAGGTTACATGAGGCTCCACACAGTGCTGGCCCATTGGGCGAATCCACTAAAAGTTGGGTTCCTGTCTCCTTACCAAGGAACCTATGACTAGTTTCTAGTAATTTGTTCATTCAATGACTATTTATTGAGTACCTACTGTGTACCAGGCCCTGTTCTAAGTACTGTCGAGTACTGTAGCGCTAACAGTGAACGAGACAAAGTTCTTGTCCTTATAGAGCAAGGACCTGATAAATAAATAACTAATATAAGCTCAGATTATCAATGAAGATAATCAGATAAGACAATGGGGTAGAGAACTATGGGGTTGGGGGCAGGAGTGGCCACAGAAGACCTCTCTGGGACCATGAGCTTTGTGCTGAGAACCATGATTCAGGAAACTCTCTGTCCTAGCTTCATGATTTACTACACCAATGATCACATTCAAATAAAACTTTGATTAAAACAGAAGCTCGGGGAATGATTTTTTGATTAACTGAATTTTCTAGTCTCAACTCTTAAGCTCTTTTTGTTTTGACTATTGTTATGCGAGAACATTTATAAGTACTAATGTATTCAGTTCATGTTCCTGATGAAGTAACGTAGCAGAAAGCAGTATAGTAGAAAGAACTAAAAGAGTCTTGAAAGATCCGAAGGTCATTGTTTGGAGCCTAATTTACTGCTTCAGATATTGATGCTGTTAAAAAGAAAGTTTGGGCCAAATTGGATACAGATTCCACTTATAACCTAGAAGTTCTTTTTAAAATAAATCAGTGTTACTTTTTACCTAACAAGCAAATTGTAGGGAAAATTATGAGATACCTTGTATTCTCCTGGCTCTTGGTGTCTGAGTTCTTCTTCTCTTTCTCTTGGTCCTCTTGGTCCATATCCTCAAACATCCATGAGTTCACATTTGGTTTTGGTTAACAAATCCATGGTCAAAAAGTCATTTGAGTGTAGGCTAGAAAAAGTGATGGACACTAGCTATTGTGTTAGTTTCCTATGGCTGCTGTAACAAATTACCACAAGCTTAGTGGCTTAAAACAGTATGATGTATTCTCTTATAGTTCTGGAGGTCAGAATTCTGACGTGGGTCATATTTGGCCAAGATCAAGGTGTCGGCAGGGCTGCGTCCCTGTGGAGGCCCCGGGAAAGACTTTGCTTCCTTGCCTTTTCCAGTTTCTGGAGGCTGCCTGCATTCCGTGACTCGCAATCCCTTCTTCCTTTCTCACAGCTGGCAGCATAACATCTTCAAATCTTTGGCTACAAGCCCTGCTTTCATTGTCACATCCCCTCCTGTGATTCTGAACTTCCTTCTTACCTCCCTCTTCTAGCAATCGCTATTATCACACTGGGTCCCTTGGCTAGTCTAAGATCATCCTCTTATCTCGAGATCCTTAATTTAATTTTTTGCACTTTTTCCATGTGAGATAGCATTAGTCAGAGGTTCCAGGCACCGCATTCACAGGTTCCATTAAGACGTGGACATCTTTGGTGCTGGTAGTGGTGGTGGGGGGCATTATTCTACCTAACACAGCTGTTACCCATCCAAGGGAGATTTGTTAACAGAGGACCAAGCCAGGATTCACATGTAAAACTTTTCACGCTAAGCCGGTGTTTTAAACCGGTCCTCTAGAGTTTCCCATAAGTGATCAAAGCAATAAATATAGTGATTCCAGGACCGACCCATTACCAGATCATGTTTCAGGCCACAGGTCCTGACTAGGGGGTTGGAAACCTTAGCCTCTGGATCCAAGTTGCATTTCCGTATCAAGCTAGTCAGGGGGCCCAGGTGTAACTTGCAATCTCAGTAGACCCTAGAGTTCCCACGGACCACATAAGGTTAAACCCAGGACCGGGCAGAGTGAAGGCATTTCTGGGGTGGCTGGCAGGGCTCTTTGCATAGTTTTACACAGGATACCAGAAGTTAAACTTATGTGTCTGATCCCTTAGATCCTTGTAGCCCTGCAGAGACCACTGCTTTGTGTAGACAAAGCTAAAGCCAGAACCGGGACTGAATTACAACCAGGGAACCATGGTGTGGCAGCTGGATTGCTGAAGACATTGAGCCAAGACAGAGCCACCCTTCAGTCCCTGGGGAATCTGGATCATCTCTATATTCAGGGCCAATGTAGGCCAGCCAGTCAGCTCTGCATCCTCAGGCCAAGGACCTGGAAAAAGGAGCCACAGACCATGCTTGCATGTGTGTATGTGAATTGACCTTATCTTAGGGATGAAAAAAAATCTCTGTATATACTTTTAGATAAGGATGGGCCTTTAGATAAGAATGGTCTGTAATTCAGACCAAAGTGTCTCCTCTGTTTTTCTTATATAATCAAATCAAGTCAAATATGTTTAATCCTGAAACTAAGGAAGAGGCAATAAATTGGAAAACTCTTTGGCCAGCTCTCAATTTTGGTATGCATTTTTTTTTAAAAAAACCCAAATTCTAGTCTTTTCGTTCATACAGGAATCTCAAGTTTCCTGTATGATTTGCAGCTTTCCCAAGATTATAGTGTATCAGTTCTTTGAGAATGCAGCTTCCTGTCTCCCACCCCCAGTAGATTCATTCACAGATTTACTTTTTTTTAATTGATTGACTGACTCTTATATGTTTATAATGGCTTAGGTTGTAGAGCACAGTTCTTGGTCTTATTAGGTTTATCATTTAGAAGGGGAGATCAAAGGTACTTTGAGTTGCAGAACCACGGGCTAGTGAAGTGAAACCCTTTGATGTTTCTGCCCCAAAGGAAAACCCTGTGAGAGAGGATGGTGTCTGGGAGATAGACACTCAAACATTCATTAGCTGAAAGAATGAGAGCATTGGTCGGGCCCCAGGATAGGCCATGAGAAGACCTGGGCCCGGATGATTCTCTGAGTGGTAGTTTGCAGTCGTGTGGTATAGAGGGAAGAACAGCTCCTGGGAGTTAGAGACTTGGATCCTAGGTCTGCTCCTGTATCTCATAACATGGTCTGAACCTCATCTTTCCATCCATGGAGCTGGAGCTTCAGATGATGAGCCAGGCCTTCTGTGCTCACTCTGTTCCTCAGCTGTCCTTCTTGGTGGAGTCACAGAGTAACTCAGAACTCACTTTAACAAACATACCGCCATCCAGCACTGTGGGAAATGAACTATTCTAATCTAGAAAGTGCTGTGATTTATTGAGTGGTACTACCTATGCCTTACATAGAGGGCGATTTACAAAGAATTAGAATACAATACATATGACTTATAAAACTAAAAAACTGTAAGCTTATACATTCCCTTGATTCATGAAGGATTTCAAGGCCTAATAGCTGATCCTATCTATTTGTGAAAGGCCCAGCATCAGGTTATTCTACTTAAGTTAAGCCTCTTCCTCTTCCTCCCACTAGTTATAGAACTTAGACCTTGAAAGAATCTCCATTAGTGTCCAAGCCTAGATGAAGAAAAAATTGAAGCGTATTTCTAAGCTGACAAAGCTCGTTCATGGAGAGCCAGGAAGGAAACCCAATGACCCCTATTCCCAAGGCCATTCTACACCTTGCTGCCATTCACAAAACTTCACACAACAAATATATGTTATGCTTTGTGGTGACCTGGCACTGTTCTGGGCACTGAAGATAGAACAGTGGGCAAGCAGCCAGCCTCCTGCTTTCAAGGACCACCCCCATCTTCATGGGGCATGTAGAAAATAAATGAACAAGATCACTCCAGGTGGGCACAGGTGCTATGAAGAAAGCAAATCATAAGAATGTGACAAAAAATGATTGGGCCGGAATGAGTAGTTTAGACTTGAGGTCCGTGAAGGCCTCTCTAGTAGAAGCTCTTCAGCTGTCTTCTTAGACTCACTCGGAACTCTCTTAGGAAACACCGCCGTCCAACAGTGATGGGAACTGCATTGTTCTAATCTATAGAATGTTGTGATTTTCTAGATACCATCTGAGTTGAGGCATGAATGATAAGAAGGAGCGAACCACACAGATACCTGGGAAAGCGTCTCCCAGGCAGAGGGAACAGCAAGCGCAGGGGCCCAGTGGTGAGAACAATGAGGAGACAAAGTCTGGTGTGGCTGCAGTTTGGGGGCCATGACAGAGTTGTATGAGATGAGGTCAAAGAGGTTGAGAGTCCAGAACTGCAGCGGCCTGCAAGCTGTGGGGAGGAGTTTGGGTTTTGTTTCACGTGCAATCAAGAGACTTTGGAGGGCATTGAACAGGGTAGTCACAGGGTCCAATATATGTTTTTAAAAGATGGCTCTGGCTGTTGTGCAGAGAATGCACATAGAGGGGCAAAGTGAGATGGGAGACCAGTTAGGAGGCCGGTGGGGGAGCGCAGGTGAAGGCGATGGCGGCGTGGACCAGGGAGGCAGAGATGGGGATAGAGACAAATGGGAGGATTTAGAGTGTATTTTAGAAGTGGCACCAACAAGACTGCTGATGGGATATGAAGGAAAAGGAGAAATCAAGGAAGCCAGTGGCTGCAAAGACTGGTGGACAAACAAGGGTTTTAGGGGGGATGACAACTTCAGTTTTAGATATGCTAAATTTAGGTTGCCTGTTGACATATTGCTTTAAATATTCTCTAATTTAGTCTAAAGTTTGCCCCTATATCTCTGAATGAATTGAGTTTTCTGTGTCATGCTCTAGAAACTCGTCTCTGGCACCTGCCTGTGATTCTTGGACAAGCACCAGTCATTCTTTAACGGCAACAATGATGGAACAGACTTGAGAAGATGTCCTAATTTCCCATTTGGAGAAGCCACTCCTGGTCTCTGGTTGTGCCCAGCGTTTCTGTCCCTTTATAGGAGGGACCACAGGGCGTGCATCCACATCACAGATGGGAGAGGCAATGAGGCCAGGTAGACCATGAGAGCCAGATGGCAGAGAGACAACTGGGTCTAGACCCCAACATGTGACCCTCAGGAGCCCTGGATTGGGTGGTTAGCATTGGGCTTCTTTCTATTTTTGTCGGGGCAAGCAGTGGATAATCAAAGAAAAAGAGACCGTATGAGATGAAATGTTTAGTTTGGAAAAACTTGAAGTGGGAAGAGAAAGCCGGCAGTTGTCTGCCTATCAGGAGAGAGGTGAGGGGATCAGGGATCCCTTTGCATCTGATGGAAAGAACCCAGATTAGGGGCGTAGAGGACCAAAGAGATGAGCTCATTTCAGGGACCAGGAATCTGGAGAAAGGATGCATTCTAATAGAGTTGATAGAAGATGCAGGTTACAACTGCGAAGACACGGCTTCCCGCATAAGCAGGTGGAAGAAGACCTGGGCTGAGGGGAGAGGGGAGATTTCAAGCACTAAACAAAGCAGTCTAGTTTTGTTTGTTTTTAGATTTTTTTATTTTAGGCACAAACTAAGGCAATCTCTAAAGGCACTGATCTCAGTGCTCAGACTGTATATTTGATTTTTCCCCAAGGATCTTAATATCACTGGTATTCCTAGTATCATCACACAGATGAAATTTAGTGCCTATTCACTAATTTCAATTTGTGAAATGGAAAAGAGTGTGGTTCATGGATTCAGAGAGCCTGGGTTTGAATCCCGACCCTGCCAACCCCCAGCTATGAATCTAGGCACGCTACTTAAATTCTCTGTGTCTCAACTACCTCATCTTTAAAATGGGGGCAATGATAGTCCCTACCCCATAGGGTTATTGTAAGGATAAAGGAGTTAATACGTGTTGAGCCCTTGAAGTAGTTCCTGGCACATATTAAGCCCATTAAAATACCATTTCCTGTAGGACAAAGAACAGAGGGAAAAACGGGGCAACGCATTGTAGCTTCTTAGCCTCCCAACTCCTTGTGAGAGCGAGGAAGAGGTTGAAGTGAACATAGGTGACCTTCATCATTTCATCTTGGGATTCTGATAGAAGTGATTTCCACCAAACTGGGGACCCACTGGGTCATCTCTCTGCTACATTAGACGAAGAGGAAGGTGAGTACGTTAGTCACGTATACAGCATGTGGAAAATAGAGAAACAGCAGCGCATTGGCCACATCTGCCTCCTAAAAGTGTTGTTAAGTAATTCACCCTGCCTGAGACATAGGCAGATGGTGAGATCCCTTGAAACACCACAGTGAAATATCTGGAGGTTTTATAGATTAATTGCATTAGAAAAGAGGTATTAGAAAAATCCTGCATTAGAAACACTCAATGCCTGATCTTTACCCTTCAGTTTATGCCATTTCTCTCCTGAGGGAACAAACTTTAAAAAATTATTTTAAAATGTGATACGAAGAATTATCAATCCATTAAGGAAAACAAGTGCATTCTAATTAACAACCGTTTAGGGGAAAAGAGCTTGCTGCTGCAAGGCCAGATAAATGCTAACCCAAAGCTACAGGAATTGCGCTGGCAACGTGGTCCAGCTCAGTTATTTTGTCCTCACTCAGCCAAGTAATTGATGTCTGATTATTTTGCCTGGTGAGTGTTGGTGGAAAGGGAGTGTATTCTCCCTGGGCAGGACCGGCATCATGAGCAGCTTCTGGACTGTGCCTCGAGGAACAAAAGAATGTACAGGGCAGGCTCATCGAGTGAACATGTCCCCAGAACTGTGAAAACAGAGACAGGGCATCCCCACGTATTCAGAGCAGAGACAGTCGCTGGTCACCTGTCAGTCCACTTGCTAGGAAGTACCCCAACGACTGTACCAGACTTACCCCAAATCAGCCTCTTTGACTTAGTAAAGCTTTTCCGGTTCTAGGTGTAGAATCCGCTGAAGCTACTACCCTGCTTGGTGAAAGAAACTAGGTAGTGAGGTTTCCTCTCCTGTTAGAAGACGTTGTTATGACAGTGAACATTGCTAAAAAAGCCTATCTTTAAATAATTGATTGAACACTTCGTTTCATTCTGTTTCATGACCTCGATAGCTCACTGGTTATTTAATGAAGGATTTGTAAGTGCTGTTACTTCACATTCAAGAAGTGCAGGAGAAAGTATCCTTCAGATGCCCATCTCGAGAGTGGGGGGAGGATAATTTCTAAAGAGGCGTTTGATTAGGGAGTCTAATCACAGTCCAGAGACGTGGGATTTCAGCATGAACCCCAACAAAGAAGTGAATTATGCAGCTGATTATCCTTGCACATACAAATAAATGCTAGCCATTCAAATTGGCTTCCGTTCAAAATTGCTGTTTGTTTAACTTAAATAATACCATAGCACTTATTGATATAAACATCCTGTTTGCTAGAAAAGCCTTCATAGAAACAAAGCTCCAAGAGTCTAGCAAATACTGAGACTGAGAGGCCTCAGAGAAATGTCTCGCCGTATTAGATATTTCAAGGAGCCTAGTGGGACAGCCGACAACTGCTGAGCTCTGTCTTGCTTTGGTGACAATTCAGCAGGCAGAATTCTTAGATACCCGCCATGTCAGCAAATTGTTTCCGCCCCGAGAATAGATAACACGATATATGGTCAATAGAACCTATGCTGTCAGGATGAAAAACACCCTTGTTGGTTTTTTAGGATTGAAAGGTGATGACCTTCCGGTTCAACCCAGAAAGCTTATGACCCTGTGTGCCCTAGGTCACACAGTCAGTAAGGGGCAGACCCAGAATGTGAAAAAGCGTTCTGGACTGTCGGTTCAGTGTTCTTTCTACTTCTCTGAGCTGCCTCTTAGGGCACACATTTGAATCACTGGAGTTTTTAAAAAGCTGACAGAAATATTCAACTCGCTTTACACTTGAGATAGGCATCTCTCAAGTGCAAGGGAGAAAAGCCCCCATCGTTCAGAGCCCACCTCAGCCAGGTTCCAGGATGGAACTGCTGTGTTAGGATGGGGTGAGGGGGCAGGCAGCGATTTTGGCAAGTCTGCAAGACAAGCTGGAAATGGCTCTAGAAGGTCCTAGTGACCATGAGAGTGTTGGGAAGTAATCCTGGCTTGTGGCCCACAGACTTCAGGAACTGAGCGACAAGGAAGAGACACTCCTTCTCTTTGGTGGGGGACAAGATGGGGAGATAGATTCTCTTCATCGGGGGAAATCCACAGAAAATCCACAGCAAAGTCAGCTTTGTGGGCGTGTTTGTTTAACTACATAGCAGGCACTTACTGAGTATTTACTATGTGGAAGGCACTGTATCTTTTCATGAATTGATTACAAAAGGAGATGTGGGTGGATAGAATTGGGGATTGGAGAATAGAGGTTGTGCTTAGTATAAAAGTCACGTGCGGTAGAGTTCCATGTCAGGTGCAACAATGGACTCAGAGCGGGAACAGAGAGGGGATGGCACCTGGTCTCAGGTATAAATAGGAGACAAGGCCACTTTCCTTTATGTTTTCAGTTATAAGTCTTTGAAGAGGAGGAGGAGCATGCTATCTACTATTTAGAATTCTCAGCGCCTTCTAGAAAAGTATTCTGTACATCCTAATCACAGTAAATATTTGTTGAGAAATGAACTAATGAATTGGTGAAAGAATGATTAGTAATATCTCATTTATTTGAACTCTTTGGGGAATTATGTTGGGTTAGGTGATTTTTCCAGTTAACTAAGACTGGAATTCAAACAAACCAAGCAAATAATTACAATGTGAGGTAAATTCTATGAAGATAACTGCTAAGGTAGAGAATAATGTTAGAGGAGAGGTGGGTATTCCTGTAGTGGGGTGAGCCGTGAAGGCCTTGCTTCAGAGGTGACAATTAAGCCTTATCCTGAAGGACCAGGACAGCCAACCATGAGAAGAATGCCTTGCTCCTTTTAGCAGCTCTTTCTACCCCACTTTCCCCTCACTTTCTTTTCTAAGGTCTGCCAGCAAATATCAGAAACACACGATTGTTAAATCATTAATCTCATGTTCACAGAAAGCAGAGATGTTGCTCTTAAGGGAGTTTCAGTCCTTTCTCAGGTGAAAATATATAATTTTTATGTCAGCTGTTTTATTCAGTGTTCATCTTACTGTGGAAAGACATGCAAAGCACTGAGCACCAGGGGAATACAAAATGAATAATGCATGGTCTCCTCTACCTTAGGAGCTGTGCTAGTCAAAGTGAGCTAGGCTATGTTGCAATAACAAGTTAGCCCCAAATCTCAGCGGCTTAGTGTTGTAGTAGTTTATTTCTCCCCCACACAATTTCCAAAGTGGGTCGGCAGCTCTCCTGGGTAGCTCTCCTACAAGCAATTACTCAGGGATCCAGGCTCCTTTCATCCTGTGATTCTGGTCTCTATCCACAGAAGGTGAAGAGAGGGCTGGAGGCTCATCAAACATTTTTAAAGACCAGTCCTGGAAGATGCTTGTACCACTACTACCCCAGCCCATCAGTCAGAACCCAAACACATAGCCTCAAATTAACTGCAAGGAAGACTTGGAAATGAGGTCTTCCTGTGTGCTCAGACAGAAGAAACGGGACTGATGAAAATGTAGCTGGTCTCCACTCCAGGGAACTCTTAGTTTAGTGGCCCAGAAAGATCAGCAGACACTAAAGAACCTTTATTCGGGACTGAATATCAAAAGCATTACACAGGGGTGGAAACGAAGACGGGAGCCCATAGAGATGAGATTGATAAATTCTGATTAATCAACGAGGGATAGCTGATAAGGGAAGTCTGCTAGAGGAACTGGGTTTGATCAGGGTCTTAAAAGATGAGTAGGTGTTTAAATGGTAGAAATAAAGGAGTGACATTAGACATAGGCAGAGATATGTGAAAGTTCATCCCAGCCAGAAATGGTGAGGATCTGATAAGACTGGAGGAAACAGGAGTGGAGGGAAAAGAGGGACCAGATCCCAAGGATCTTGGATGTTTCGTTAAGTAGTTTGAATTTTGTTCTGTAGGCAATAGGACACCATGGAAGCTTTTTCACATAGTAATGTTATCAGAGTTGTGTTTTAAAAAGAGAGACTTTCTTTTCCAGGTATTTGATTTATTGTTGGCTGAGGTCGATGGACGATTGAATGACTGATAATTGAGGATGTTACTATTTCTTAACAGGCACCTCTTTTCTTTTAAGAATTAAAAACACTTTATATGGGAGCCAGCCCGGTGGTGCAGCGGTTAAGTTTGCACGTTCCACTTCGGCAGCCGGGGTTCGCCGGTTCGGATCCCAGGTGCGGACATGGCACCGTTTGGCAAGCCATGCTGCGGCAGGCATCCCACATATAAAGTAGAGGAAGATGGGCATGGATGTTAGCTGAGGGCCAGTCTTCCTCAGCAAAAAGAGGAGGATTGGCGGCAGATGTTAGCACAGGGCTAATCATCCTCAAAAAGAAAAAAACACCAAAAAACCCACTTTGTATGTATTGGAGGAGTTCATTAATCCACAATTTCTTCAAGAGTAGCACAGATGAATCAAATATCCCTACATGACCTACACTACTGAACTGAGAAAACCTCATGCTGACGGCGCAAATGACGTTTAAGAAGAGGTGCAGGTTGCATCATTTGTCAGCCTTGCAGAGAACTCTGTCCAAATGCTACTGGGAGAACTGGAGCAATGTGCCAACTCCACAGGGGAGCTCAGAATACTGAAATCAGATTTCAGGGATTTACAGGGTTCCAGCTTTCAACTCATTTCTGATCAGCTGATAAGAGCCCTCATCTTTAAATTTTAACCTCAAAGATAAATACCCCTTTCTTCCTGCATTCTTAATCCTATTGCTGCTTTGTAGTTTTGATAGTTCAATGTCTTTCTCTGTCACAGGACTTGTCTAAATGCTTAGAAATTTAGTTTAAGTCATAACATAGATGAAGTTTCTTTACTTTCCTTGGAGCTCCCCAACTAAGGTCCCAAGCCAACCCTTTTCATACCCACATCTCCAATCTGGAGAATAATAGAAAATACAGAAACGTGAAAACCTTGATTTTAGGTCCCTTTTCTTCAAAGAAGTTTAGCACCCTTCTCTTGAGTAGAAGTCACTATTGATTCTCCAACCAATGGCCAGTTCTTTCCTTACTCCTTGCTGTCACAGCCCTGATTTTGTCCAGAAGTCCACTTTTTCTTAACCTGACTCAAGAGTAAACCTAAGTTAATCTAATCTAATCATGGCAACCTTGTGCCGCATGTCAGTGATGGATTTAGGGTGAACCAGTCTGGCTGATGAGGCATGAGTTCAGGCCTGCCAGTCTTTGAAGGGCAATAATGCCAGTGCTGGTTCCTCATCTTCCACTGGATGCTGTTGTGTTGGGATAGGGTGCCTGGAACAGTGGTGGCCACCTTGCAGCCCTGGGAGAACCCAGCTGGAGCAACATCAGTGTCCTGAGAATGACAGCAGGAAGGTGCGAAGAGTCCAGGGCTCTAGTGGCATTGCAAAGTCACTGGCTTTTAATCAAGCCCAGAGGTGTTCCACACCGAGACTACTTTTATGTGAGATGATTTGTTTTCTCTATTTGTTTAAGCTGATCAATTTGGAGTTTTTTGTTACTTACAGCATAAGCACTATAACCAATAAAAGTGGTAATTTTCATCATTTCTTACCTTCCCAGCAAGGAAAGCAGATGGTCAAAGCAGAGCCCTCACATTACATAACTCTAGGCTATAACATAATCAGTGCCCCTGGAGTTAGATAAAGCAGGTTCCAGAAAGCAGGCAGCGAGCAAATGGCTTGATCCAGGTCACAGAGGGGATCAGGAAGAAAGCCAGGAAGGGTCCGGCCAAGACAGTGGCTTCCTCCTTGAAGGTCAGCTGGAGTGTGGAGCCGGGCACTCCTGGCTCTGATTCTTTTTGCCTGTAGACTTTGGCTACTTCACTCACCATCTTGAAGCTTTGGCTTTTCTCACCTGTCAAATATGTACCTCGCGGGTTGTTGTGAGAATACAAAATAGTGCCTAGGAAGTCATCTAGCATGGTGCTTATGGGCCCACACAAGATGGGTGTTCAGTAAAGGACAGCTTTTATCGTAACTAGAGTGATGATTCACAGGCTTTTTCTCCCTCAGATCTTTGGGCAGCAAAGAACCTCTCAGCCATGTCTCCTCGTATTGTCACTGACACCACAAATTCATAAGGCAGAGGGAAGGATAGTGTTCTGAGAGTGAGACTCAATTCTCAGCTCTGGTTAGTCATTAATTCCTGCCTGACACCACGTCCACACAGCTCCATCTTGTACCTGTGAAAGCTCATATGGATCAGGAGAGGTCCTGGGACCACACCTGAGAAGACTTCTTCTGTTTTTCCCCAGCTTTATTGAGATATAATTGATGTGTACCACTGTAAGTTTAGGATGTACAATGTGTTGATTTGATGCACGTATGTATTGCAAAATGATTGCCACCATAGTGTTAGCGAACACCTCCATAACGTTACACAATTACTATTTCTTTTTCGTGATGAGATCATTTCAGACTTACTCTCTTAGCAAGTTTCAAGTATATAATACAGAATTATTAACTAGAACTACCCTGCTGTACACTAGGTCTCCAGAATTTATTCATCCTATAACTGGAAGTTTGTTCTCTTTGACCAACATCTCCCTATTTCCCCCACCCCACCATGCCCCAGCCCCTGGTAACCAGCATTCTTGTCTCTATTTCTATAAGTTCAACTTTTTTAGATCTCACATATGAGTGATACCATACAGTATTTATCTTTCTCTGTCTGACTTACTTCACTTAGCATAATGCCCTCAAGGTCCATCCATGTCATTGCAAATGGCAGGATTTACTTCTTTACTTTACCTCTTTTCAGGATTTACTCATGGCTGAATAATATTCCTTGCGTGTGTGTGTCTGTACATATATATATATACACACAGACACAAACACACACACACTCTCACACACATATGTATAGCACATCTTCTTTATCCATTCCCCCATTGCTGGACACTTAGGTTGTTTCCATATCTTGGCTATTGTGAATGAACTTGGGAGTGCAGATATCTCTTTGAGATCCTGTTTTCATTCCCTTCGGATATGTACCCAGAAGTGGAATTGCTGGATCGTATGGTAGCTCTATTTTTAATTTTTTGAAGAACCTCCATATGTTTTCCATAGTGGCTGTATCAACTCACATTCCCACCAACTGCGCAAAAGAGTCATGAGAGCCCATTTCCTTTAGCTGCATCGCCACCTAAAAACTTAGAGGAAAATTGGGTTTATAAGAGTCATTTCAACTGAGGGCTGTGCTACTTACACATACGGCCCATTAATTCTTTTCATAACTACTTGTTAGCCTCCAGTTTGAGAGAAGGAGAATAAAAAAATCTGGAATGTTCTCTCTTGGAATGATAATTGCTCATTAGAACCCCTTTTCGTTATAATTGTTCAATTCATTATGCTGAGCACTTCATTAGAAGCATTGTAAAAATTCTGACGACTTGAATATGTTACATCGAATAATGAAATGAATCTGATTTAGAGCCCTGCTGTTTCTTGAGGGCATTTTCTAAGTAATACAAGTCTGAGAAGCCAGAAAAGTCAGAGTCTCTATATTTTCTTCTGGGGGTCATTATTGGTGCTTTTAAAAAAATCATTTTGAAATAAGAAGCTTTCTTTAGAAAAGAAAGAAAAAAATAGCCCATAAACCTGAAATAGTCACAATGAGGCCACATTTGTCTTTACAAATACAAATAGCTCAGAATTATCTGCAATTAATAGTAAACCAAATCTTTTTATAGTGCTGTTAGGGACTTTTGGGTAAAGATAGCAGATTGAACATTTTCATTTATCTCCCTTTCTTCTTGAAAGCCTACTAAAATGACAGTAATGGGAGCTTACAAAGGGAATAAACCCACAAGGACAAAGAAAATGAAGGAGACAAGAGCAACAAAATCCCAGAAGTTGGAAACAGAAGGACAGGGGCAAGTGACTCTGCAGAGCCAGGAAAGCAGAACCCTGAGCTGACAGAGGGGGAAGTGAGTGGCAAGCTTGTTGGACCTCAGTACTCCCAAAGTACTCAGGAATTGGTGTTTCCAGTAGTTGGGGGTAAAGTGGGGCTCTAGAAGGATCATCTGGGAATTTGGATCCCCATATCTCTTCCTTCATACTGCCTAGCTCAGGGACAGACACTCGTCCCCACCCGCAAGACTCAAGAGGTTTTCACCTCTGGAGACAGTGAAACATAGGGTCTCTGAACTGGAGGAATCTAGAAATAGTTGATGGCAAAAATACCATAATAGGGTCAGCCTGGTGGCATATGGCATAGTTGTTACGTTCGCATACTCTGCTTCGGTGGCCCAGGGTTTGTGGGGTCAGATCCTGGGCGGGGACCTACACACCACTCATCAAGCCATTCTGTGGTGGGGTCCCACATACAAAACAGATGAAGATTGGCACAGATGTTAGCTCAGGGCCAATCTTCCTCATCGCCACCCCCCTCCCCCAAAAGAACACCGTAATAAAACAGGGGATCAAATGGACATTTATGTACCTAATGATGAGACCCTCCCTCCAAGCCCTGTCAGGCTAGCAAAATACTGGCAGCAAGGCCTAGACCCTGAGCATGAGGTTGGAAGACCCTTCTTTGAGAAATCTGACCAACCCAAGGTATTTAGGAAATATCTACAGATAGTGAGCTCAGGGAGTCCCAAAGAAAAGAGCCAGTCAGAGCAGTGGTTCTTAAAGTGTGGTTTCCAAACCTGCAGTATTGGCATCATCTGGGAACTTTCTAAAGATGCAAATTCTTGCACCCTGCTCCAGACCTACAGAATCAGAACCTCTGAAGGTGGGGCCCTGAGATCTTTGAGAACCACTGCTCTTCCGCGAAGCTCACCATGAACACAAAGTTTCCCTTCTTTATAAATATAAGCAGACAATCAAGGATGAGTAGGTATCAGAAGAAAGATGGAGAACAAGAGAAACTGAAAAAATAACAATCTTGGAGGGAAAAAGAGACAATGCAGGAAAAAAATTAAACTTAGAAAACAGCTAACATTAATACCCTGGGAGAGAGAAGGAAAGGTATTTCATTCATGAAACAAGAAGAGGTTGCTTTTTTTTTTTTTTAAAGAAGTGGTCCTTTAGAAAACAACAAAAATAGACTTTTGAAAATTAAAAACTAGGGCAGTAAAATGAAGAATTCAACAAAAACTAAAAAGTAAGACAAAAATGTAGAATATAGGAAGAAAAAAGAGAAAAATCTGAGGATTAGTCTAGGAGAGTGGTTGAGAACTGCTGGTCCAGGAGGACAAACATACAAATAATAAGAGATCTGGACAAAGGAAGCAAAGAGGAGGGAATGTTTAATGAAATAATTGAGAAATGTTCCCAGCATTGAAGAACATACATGCACAGATTGACAGGGCCCACCCAGTGCCCAGCCAATGGATGAAAAGAGAGTCATACCAAGGCACATCATTGTCAGATTTCAGAATGGGGGAATAAAGAGAAGATCCTGCAAGTTTCTGGAAAGAAAAACTAGGCACATATTAAGGATTAAGAACCAGAGTGTCTTCAAACTTCTCAGGAGCAGCAGTGGATCCTGGAGGACAGTGGAGCAAGTCTTCAAGATCCTTAAGGAAGATCATTTCCAAAGTAGAATTCTATAGTCTGGTAGACAATTAATCAAACGTGGGGCCAGAATAAGTATAATTAAATGTGCAGGTAGAATAAAGACACTCAAAAACAGGCCATAGTTTCAAAGCTCTTAGGCTGAGAGGTTACATTTTGTATTAAGAATTGGATAGTGGTCACTGTTGAAGTACCAACTTCTCGTTCACAGAGACATGTGTCAGAGAAGTGTGTAAACTTTGTGATGACTGCTGTTTGGTCCCTTTGCCTCTATTCTCATCTCTCTTCCATCCATGCTCCCTCCACCTGTGACCAGAGTTCTCTCCCCTGAAGACACATCTCTCCAGCCTGCCCCAGTATCCTTAAGATACTAAACACACCTTTTTGTTCTCAATGAGGCTTCCTCTTGTCTCAGACCTACAATTTCTGTCTTGGAGGGGCTTGGGTAGAAATCTGGATGGAGAGTAAGAGGCCAGCCCTGGGGTCTTGTCTTAAAGCTGCATTTAAAAAGTAAGCACTTTCTTAAAACTTGCATTTCCTATCACTTTAAATAAAGTTCTTCAAGACAGTTTTATTTACTCTAAACATAAGGTTAAGAAAATATTACTTGCCCCAATCAAATGTTATTTTTATCATTTTTTTTTGGAGTGGGTAGAGTGTGAGCTTGGAAATCAAACCCACCAGGCACAGTTCAACTCTCAGCTCTGCTGCTGACTCCAATGTCACCCTAACCTCTCAGTTTTCTCATCTGCATAACAGAGGTAATGCTACCCTCTTCGTAGGGCTGTGGTGGGAATGAAATGATCTGTGCCTGTGCCAGCACCTGGTGGCATGCCCATCTCACGGTAAGCGCTGCATCATCAGTAACTGTTAGTAATAGCTGTGAATTTAATTCACAAAGTCCCCTTGCACTGCCTGTTGTGAAGGCTCACGGTATATAAAGCAGAGCTGGGGGGCCACTCTCATGGGCATTGGTACTTTGATTTTATAAGCAGTGTCTACAACTGTTTGGAAGAACCAAATGGTATGTAATTATGATTATCCCTTCTGTCATAAAAAAAATCCTATATAATTTTGTAAATTTGAATGTAATATTAAATTTTTTTTCTGAGGGAGATTAGCCCTGAGCTGACATCTGTGTCAATGTTCTTCTATTTTGTTTGTGAGCCTCTGCCACAGCATGGCCACTCATGAGTGGTGTAGGTCCACGCCTGGAAACCGAGCCCAGGCCACTGAAGTGGGTTACACCGAACTAAACTACTAGGCCATTGGGGCTGGCCCTGTAATATTGATTTGAGTTGCCTGTTATTATCAGTTATAAAGATTTTCCAAGTTATAAAGTTAACCAAGGATGAACTGGTCGCTTCAGTGGCATGGGGGCTCATCACCATGCCAGGGGTGGCTCCAGGATGGGGCAGAGGACCACTTGGCTGGAATGTTGCAGAGGACGTTGAAGGACCAGTGATGGTTTGTGTTGATGACTTTAAGTTTTCTGAGGTTCCAAATGTGCCTCACAGGGCTCTAAGCAGCCTGGCAATTTATCATTTTTGCTTCGAGTTTCTTCGGTCTTACAGACTACCCATCAAGTAATTGAGAATTGATAAATAAGTATTAGAAGCAAGTCCCCTGTTGACCAACTTTCAGGTTTCCCTTGGTGAGCTTTCTTGAAACTCAGTTCCTGTGTATAATTTTATTCATGCAGCTCTGGGGAAAGACCTCTCCCCTGAACTTGGAGGAGGATAGCAGACGCTTCCTAAACTCAACCCTAGGGCTGCAAAGTCAGGGTGAGGAGGCAACAGTGCTCCTTGTAGATAGGAGCCAGCAGTCACAGAGCTAACACGCCAAACCTACAAAACTAATAAAACTTCCATGTAAATAGGAAGGAGAAGGACAAATGGCTGCCAGGCCTGTGCATTTACTGACTCAACGCCAATCCCAGGCCACAGAGCTCTGTACTCTAGATGCTTCGGTTGGACTGCTCGAGTATTGACATAGTCTTGTAAACTGAGATCCTTCAAAAGGGTAAAAAGAAAAATTAAATTTAGAGAAACGTTTGCATAGAGGTTTCCCTTGGGTTCCAGCTGCCCGACTGAATTACCATCAAACCATCGCCCTGGAATAGGGTCATGAGGGTTGGTTTTCCTGGCCTCACACAATGAGCACAGTCAATATGGATGCTGCCTGCTTTTCATTTGGAAGAAATTTACATTTGATCCTGCCCTCACCCCACAAACTTCTAACCTCGTATCTGCTTGACTCTATCATTCTTAGGCCCATATATTTGCAAAAATGCTTCCACTGTTCTTTTCCCTGGTGACTTGCCTATAAAATTTCTCTCCCTCCATCTTCTTTCCATCCCAAGCAAAACTCACATTCTTGAGTTCAGACTGGCATCAATAAGGAGTTTGGAGGGAAAAAGCTGAGTGTACTAATTCATACCAAAAAGCAAATGTCTGATAAATCCTTGGAGCAGTCCTAAAACTTTTATGAATTCGAGTATCCCAGTTATACAGTTTCAGGTTGGCACTTCATTCACTAAGACCAAGGGCACGAAAGAAGTTTTTACATCATTAGTGCTACCTCCCTTCCCTGGGCTCCTTGATCCGATAGTAAGGAAACAGCATCTGGGAATAGCAGATGATACCGCTAGTCTCCAAATATTCAGAGATCCACAGTCAGTATAGACGAGACTCATGGGAGCCTCTGTGGACATGCAAGAGACTGCAACCCAACACAGGGTCCTCACATTCTCAGTCCCTGTCCTGGGGCCTCCTGAGATAGGGATTCCCAGGGATGGGCCTCCCACCCCAACTCATTCTGCATTCTCCTCTCCTCCCTACCCTGAGAGCCCAAGGAGGAGCTTCTTTTCGTCCTCTGGGAGTGTGGGGAAAAGGAGCACCTCTTGGTGATGGAGTTTTGACATTTGACTCATAAATGTTAAAACCTGTCAAAGGCTTGTGATGTGTTGCTACTGTTCTAAATGCTTTAATTCATTCATTCAACAGGAAGGTATTATGTGCTCCCTATGTGCCAATCACTTCAAAATACTATTTAGTCATTCATTCATCCAATATTTGACCTCTTATATACCAAATATTGTTTTAAATGCTATTCATTCATTCAGCAAGTGTTTACCGAGAGACTCCTGTGCACTGAGCACTGATCTAGGCTCTGTAGCAGTGAGCCAGGCAGAGCCTCTGCCGCTATAGAGATGACAGTCTACTGAGTTGCCAGGCAATGTGCAAATAGACAAACAAGAGCACATGTGTATATCAGAGGGTGTTAAGTCCTACGGAGAAAAAGAAAGCAGTTGAGGGCACAGATGGTGCACGTGGTAGATACTGCTCTATTTAACCCTCATTGATGAGATGGCGTTTGGGCAGAGACCTGAAGGAAATGATCGAGCAAGCTATGATAAAACCAGTCGGAGGAAACAACATACAGAGACCCTGAGACATAAGCATGTGTCTCATACCTGAGAAAAACCAAGGAAGGAAGGAGTGGGGTGAACAAGAGGGAGGGTGGTGCGTAGGGTCAGAAGGAGCTGGCAGAGAGACTGCACAGGGCCTCCCAGGGCTCTGGGAGGAATAGGCTGTTACTCTGAGTTGGACGAAGAACACACTAGAGAGCTTTGGCTGTAGGAATGACTTGTTTTAAAAGCATCCTCCGGCTGCTGTGCTGAAAATAGACTGTAAGACATCAGGGTGAAAATCAGCAGACCAATTCAATGGCTAGTGCAATAATCCAGGCTAGAGGGATGGGGACTCTGGTCTGCAGTAATAGCAGCAGAGGTGGTGAGAATTGGTCAATAGCTGGTTATATTTTGAAGGTAGAGCCCACAGGCTTTGCAGATGGATTGGATGCGGTACGTGAGAAGAAGAGGGAAGTGAAAGATGATTCCAAGGATTTTGTCCTGAGCAGCTACAAGGATAGAGTTGACAGGTATTGAGATGGGGGAAATTGCCGCAGGAGCTATTTAGGGGAAGGGGCAAGATAGGGAGTTCGATTTCAGATGCCATGAAGTTTGAGATGCTCATGACCTGTCTAAGGAAAGAACTTGAGCTGGCATTCGGGTGTTAGTCTGCAGTTCAAGGGAGGAGTCTAGACTAGGAATATAAAAGTGGACAGAGATGGCATTTCAAGTCACAGACCAGACGGATGAACTGAGGGTGAGCATGGTTAGGAGAGAAGTCCCAGCATGGAGCTCTGGGGCACGCCACTGTCCAGAAAATGAGGAGGAATCCAGAACAGAGATAAAGAGGTGGCTAGCGAGATAGGAGGAGAACCAGAATAAACCATTACACTGGAAGCCAAGCAAAGAAATGCTCAAGAAAGAGGGAACAGTCAGCTATGTCCAGTGCTGTGGATGGGTCAAATAAGATGAAGCCTGATGAATTTCCACTGGGAAATTGCCAGTAGTCCTAAGCAGAGCTGTTCAGAGGAGTGATGAGGACAGAAGCCTGATTACAGCATGTCAGGAACAACAGTACTTATGTGTTTAATTTCCGAGGTGAGCTCTATTATTATTTCTGTTTTACAGATGACAGAACCGAGGCACAGAGAGGGTTGGACCCAGCTGGGACTGGAAGCCAGACCGTTGGCTCCAGTGGACATGCCCTTTGTCTCTACTCTGTGGGCTTCTAACCTGAAACTCGCGGATGGCAGTGGAGAGGGGAGAGAAGCCCGCTGGCATCTGAGGACAACAATCTCTAGGTAAAGGGGGCAATGGAAGGAAGGAGAGGGAATGTGATTTCGCCCCCCTCAACTCCATCTTCGCTTTCGGAGAGGAATGCTGCCTAAGACAGCCACAGGGGCTGGACAGGAAAAGGCACCCTTTGCTTTTTCAATGGAATTTTATGTCTCTAGAAATTAATTCAGAATCTTTAATACGTGCTAAATGTTCTTCCAGGAAAGATGTGGCGTTAAATTGTCATTGATAATGACAAGGACAATGGGTAAGGTTTGGTGCTTATGTAGAAGTGTCTTGCTGTGAACTCTGCATTCACCAAACTTTATCCATGAACCTACTGCAGTCTCCGGGTGATGAGCAGCAGCAAACTCCCATAATTGGTTTTGTTTTGTTTTCACTAGATGAACTTTCCTGTTAGCTATGTTTCCAAGCCCGTGAAGCTCTGAGAAAGACCTGGCTTGGAGGATGGAGCGGGGAGTGCAGGTTACTGAAGACCAGGCTTGCTGGAAGGTCAGTGTCCCGCAGTGACCTTGTGGTCCTTCCTGGGGTGGAGCAGAGGGTGAGGGGACAGAGGAAAATACTCCACTCTTCTTCCTGTTGCTCCAACTTCATAGCCTTTTTCCTTAGGACCTGGCAGGATGTTCTCCAGCAGTTACCCTCTAAACCCTTAGCCGTGGACACTCAGTTGTCGTTTACTTGGCGATAGTGGGTGGTGCGTGTGATGGCAATGTGGATTCTTATCCTTATCGTAAGGAAGACAATTAGGTCACTGATAGGGACACCTAGAGGGGACACTGCAAGGCAGTTGGGAGAGCCCCCAAGACATGCATCCCCGTTGTGCAGGTCTTCACGAGGCTGGTCTTTGCAGTCTCTCAGATGGCGGGCTGGACTCCTGACTGAAGTCTACGATAATGTCAGTGAGCCCCCCGTTCTCCTGCTCATTTGGGAGGGGTCTCACCTGGCTCCTTTGCAACCAGGGTAAGGCAGGACCACCTGGCAGACAGGTGACCATTCACACTTTCCAGGCTTGGGAGAGAGAAATCAACTAGACGGAGACCCTGGGCCCCCGGATCTCGTGAGCTGACATCCTGGGATCAGTGAGTTCTCTTTGGTATTGAGCTTCCAGTCTGAGCATTTTGAGCAGTTTCAAAAGGATTTCCCAGTGGTTACAAGGGTATTCTCTTTATAACTATTTATTCAAGAGTAATCATTTTTCTCTATGTGTATTACACACACGTGTGCACGTGCACACACATACACGCACACACAATTAAAGTATTTCTCCTTCCCACTTTTCTTGTTTCCTTCAAAAGAAAACTTCCCTGAAAGGGGCCACAGTTTTCAAAATGAATTATTCAAAGCTGAATGCACAGACCATCCTTGCAGAGGTCAAAGTCGGTATAAAACCGGGAGCTTAATTTTAGCCAGTAGAGCACTTCTGCCAAGCTTTCTCTTCCTTGTTCTTATCTGCAAATCCAAAATATCATCACTGTCCTAAGGAGGGTCTCAATCCCCCCTCCCAAGCATCCCAAAGCAGAGCAATTTAGTATGCCTCATGCACAAGAAAGAATCATGGTTATTCTGCTAATCTGGTGGACATGACACTTAACCCACAAGTTCATCCCCTCCATTGACAGAGAACGAAGCCAAGGCTCAGAGAAGTAGCATGACTTGCTCTCAATCACATAACTACTTTTAGGAAAAACCAGCTCTCCTCACTGTGAGAAATTTACTCTTGCCTCCATGACCCCCATGTAATGCCTAACTGCTCTTATGTGTTAATTCAAGTGATGCATTAATGGAAGGGCAAGAAGTTCAAGCCACCAGCATCAAAGGGATGAGAGTTGACGTGAACATCCAGGAAATTTGATATGCCTGGACTCATTTGAAGGTGTAGTTTCTGGGGGCTGAGAGAACTGAAGAGCTTGTTTAGACTATTAAGAAAATGAGAATCTAGGGGCTGGCCCAGTGGCCGAGTGGTTAAGTTCGCGTGCTCCACTGCTGCGGCCCAGGGTTTCACCGGTTCGAATCCTGGGCACGGACATGGCACTGCTCATCAAGCCATGCTGAGACGGCATCCCACATGCCACAACTAGGAGGACCCACAACTAACAATATACAACTATGTACCCAGGGGCTTTGGGGAGAAAAAGGAAAAACTAAAATCTTTAAAAAAGGAAATGTGAATCTAATCTTTACCTGCAACAAGCAGGATTGGGAGCCAGTGGGCAGAGCACAAGGGGAGGCACCATGGCCTGTTTCAGGATGACTCCTCCCTGACAAAATGATGCTCAGAGAGAAAGCTGCTTGAAGGAAGGAATGTGTTCCAGCTATCTAAAATTCCTTGATTATTTCTTCTAAAACATACTCATTCTATGGTAGATTATAAATATTTGGAACTCATGACTTAAATATTTGTTGCTTATGCCATGCCCAGTGTATCGTAGGCCTTCAAGTTTTCGTTGAATGAGTTCAGATGATTCATGCTAAACTAATATACCGATGATACATTTAAATTTTTAAAAAAACCTTTTTCTGATGTATTAAGCTAAAGTTAATATGATAAACTATAACAGGAATAAATGTATAGGCATTTACTCAGTTTCCAAAAAATCAACAGGAACAAGATGAAAGATATTTGTTTCAACAGCAGTTTGAATGAATAAGACATGGGAGCTTTTTACAGCTCAGAAGAACCAAATGTGTGACGCACATACTAAAGAGTTGATGCAATAATGAACTGTTTTAATGGTAAGATAGTTTCTAGATCAAGGCTGGACATTATGACACTGTGCTCTTGGGTGATTAAACCCTATCTGAAGTATTGGAGTTGATAATTAGGTGTCACTTAATTAGGTGTCATCTTAAGAGAGGCACTGACAAACTAGACCGTGTTCAGAGGATGGGGGTGGGGTGACAAATGTCTAAATGCCATGACATATTATGCCTTGAAAGAACTCAGAGTGTTTAGCTAGAAGAAACAACCAAAAGTGACACCAAGATTGATTATATGATGCATTGAATTTCATCAGAATGTTATGACTATGAAGCAACATCCATAATGTGGCACGGAAGTGCCTGGGGTAGTCAAAGGTGCTACCCTCAGCATGGGAATCCCTGCTCCCATCACCCAAAAAGGCTTTAGGGTATAAATTAGAACTCTCTCCAAACCATCGTTCTCCATAAACAACGGGTTGAAATTATCCTTACCCACAAATAATGATTCTACGTATGTTTTTTTGCCCAAATAATCATGGTCCCATCAGAGATGTTAGATAATTCCACCAGTGGATGTTTTCTGTGGCTTCAAATCATTAATGAGTTTTGACTGCAATGAAAGCAATAAATAAATGCTCCTTGTCTTTTGACAGTGACAATGATATCCACTCACAGAGCTGCTTTTTCTCTTTGGGTATAGGTTTTTAATTATGTATGAATTCACCAAACCACATTTCATTCAATTCATATATTCCTACCTGTTTTTAAGGGCCTTTATCAAATACTTTATCTATGAATTCCCCTTACCTGCTAGGATACTAACACCATGAAAAAATAATGAAGTTAGTATTGCATGACTTGCTTTTGTGGACTCTCAGATCCTTATTTTCTGAGAAGCTTCAATTCTTCTGTTTAATATTCAATTTTAGAATTTTGCCAGGAAATAACAATCATCCCGTTTCCACTTTTGAAATTCACCTTTTTGAAATTTGGGAGATCTTGTTCCCCACGATGTCTCTAAGATTATGACAAGGGTTTTCTGGGATCCACCCTAAGTTCTTTCTGGACTGGTGAGAACACATCTGGATGGGGGAAGACAGATTAACGTGGAAGAGGCAGCTTCGTGGAGCAGATGGCGGTGGCCACCCGGGGCACCATGCCAGCAGGATTCTTACACCTTGACCAGGCTCTGCAGGAAGTCATGCCGTCATCAATGCATCATTGGTCCAAAGGGAAGAGTGGCAGTGTGGGGACCCAGTATTTATGATCTAGAACTAGAGGTTTTCTTCCTATTTCTTTACCATCCTGAGCTTTATTATCCTTCTCAGCATCTTTGTTTTACTCCTTCCATTTGAAGACTCTTCACATTAAGGGATAAAACTGAAGAAAAATCGGAGGTGGTAGTTGTGTGGTTTGTTAGTTGTGAGACTTTGGACAAGTTGCTTAACCTTATTTTGCAGGTTCAATTTGATTCTTTCTTAGACTGAATTTAGCCAGCCCTGGTGGTCTAGTGGTTGAGATTCCATGCTCTCACCTCTGTGGTCTGGGTTCATTTCCCCATCAGGGAACCACACCACCCATGTCAATTGTTGTACTGTGGTGGCTGTGTGTTGCTGTGATGCTGAAAGCTGTGCCCCTGGGATTTCAAATACCAGCAGGACCACCCACAGTGGACAGGTCTCAGCAGAGCTTCCAGACTAAGACAGACTAGGAAGAAGGATCTGGCCACCCTCTTCTGAAAAATTTGGCCATGAAAACCCTGGGAATAGCAGTGGAACACCATCTGATGTAGCACCGGAAGGTGGAAAGATCCACGGGGCAGAGCTCCCCTCTGCTGTACACAGGGTTGCTAGGAGTTGGAATCGACTCAAAGGCACTAACAACAAAAGACATAAATCTATGTAGTTGTGACTGTCTATACCATCTTGGACTCCTTAAGTTCTCTTTCTGTCCATGGATCCACCAAATGCACTTATTACTCTTTTTTTTCCCCCATAGCTTATTTTATTTCCAGTTTTATTAAGATATAATTGACATATAACATTGTATTATTTTAAGGTGTACAACATGATGATTTGATATATGTATATGTTGCAAAAAGACTACCACAATAAGTTTAGTTGACATCAATCACCTCACGTAGATAAATGTTGGCAGCAATGTGGAGAAAAAGGAACCCTTCTGCACTCTTGGTAGGGAAAGTAAATTGAAAAAGCCACTATGGAAAACACTGTGAAGTTCCTCATACGATTAAAAATAGAACTACCATAGGATCCAGCAACCTCAGTTCTGGGTATATATCCAAAGGAAATGAAATCAGTATCCTAAAGAGCTATCTGATCCCCATGTTCATTGCAGCATTATTCACAATAGCCAAGATGTGGAAACAACCTAAGTGTCCATTGATGGGTAAATGGATACTCTTTCTTTTTAATTTTTAAGATTCCTTCCTTTAAAAATCTCTCCAGACTCACTTACTCACATAATCCTCTGTAGCCTACTCTACTTCAGATCAGATTCTTGCTCCCACCTCACCCCTTGGACTGGAAACCTTGGGTTGTCCTGTGGTTTCCCGGACGTCTTTTGCCAGGACCATGGTTGGGAGTTCCCTGTGCTCTCTGCCCATGGTCTCAGGCCAACCCCTGTTCATTCCTGTCCTTCCCTTTCCTGACTCCCCCACCCAGGCTGGACAGCACAACTTCCTAGAGTGGTAAGGTCAGAGAGTGACATTCAACTTGCAATCACGCAAATGAGGGTGCTTAAAAACCTGTAAAACCTCTAAATGGCTCCATCATTACAAAATATTCTCAGTCCTAAAATGCAATATATTTTAAGACAGTATAAATTCAAAAAACGTTTTCAGGGAAAAAAAATAATAAAAGTGCACTTGGATTTACAAGACATTGGATTTCGGAAACATTAAAATGTTAAAATAAAGGGTGTCTTATTATTGATGCCCACCTGCCACTTCCGTGTGTAACTGCTTGTTGAACAGCCTGGACTTGGTAGGGTGAAATCAGGAAATAGCTCTGTGTTTCTCCCACCACAGCCACCCTCAAACCCATTCGGTCAGCTGCCCTTCCCCACACCTCAGTGTCATCTTGAGCAGCTCTTGCAGTGCTCCAGTCACTTCCAAGTATTAGAAAGCCCAGTATAATCCTAATCAGAACTTCACCCCTTCATCCAACAGAAGCTTCTCCTCTCTCCCATCCAGCAGCTCAGCTCAGGTCAGACCTGCTCCTTCTTCCTACCCCTCCCCTAGTCTCTCCGCTACTTCCTGTTCCCTCGGGGCCGGGGCCAGGCCAGGGGCAGGGAAAGGGGACGGTGGTTCTGTACTTTTCTCTGAGCTGTGTAATGCTCCCTTTCATTGCTGATGTACACATATTGCAAAGTTCCTATGGGATCCTTTTGTCGGTTCGTTATGTACACCTCTCCACCGCTATTGCTCCCTCTTTCACCTCCCTGCACATACTCTCTCAGATGCATGTGGATTCTGCACCAGGATGCCACTCCCCAGCAGGGCCATGCACTTTTAATGGCCTCGTAGGATGCCCCTCGACTCTTCCTCTCTGCGGTTTGCTGCTGGGATCCCTTCACCCAAGCAGGCAGCCCTCTTGGCTGTGGCCCTTGCCAAACTGGGGAATTGAGGGCATTCCTACCACTGCCCTCTCTCCTCTCCCAACCGTGAGCAGGAACATCAGCCGGTCCCCTACCTTCAGGCTGCTTCAGTGGAGTCAGGCCCCAGTCTCATGACCAGTAAACCCAAGGGCTGAATTTCAAGTTCTCTCAGGAGCCTTCCTGTGCCCGTCCAGCCACAGCATGGGGAAGCCTCGAGAGTTTGGGGAGATCAGCTAGGGCTTGGCCAGTGAGTGAGGTGTCAGCCACCACTTCCTAAAAATAACTCTAATCTCCACCAGTGGTTCTCTAGAGTCCTTCCTCACTTGTCCTGGGTGGAGGTGAGGAAGCCTGGGTGCCTGGGTTTGAATTCTGACTTTGTCCCTTACCTGCTGTCTGACTTTGAGCAAGCTGCTTTAATTTTATGCACTTCCATTTCCGCACCTGTAACATAGGGATGAAAATAGTACTGGTTGTTGTGATAATCAAACAAGTTCAAACATGAATGTGTGGAACAGAGTCTAGCACCTGATGGAGTTTGAATCGCAAGACGTTGTGCTGCCCTTACTGTTTCTCGAGCTTCAGCTCCTCCTGGCCTTTAACTTCTCTTCCGGGTTCAGGCTACTCGTTTGCACATCCCTCTGGATGTGGTCTCCTTCTAGCTTATGTTCATGTCCTTCTAGAGCCCAGCTCAACAGAGTCCACTCTGCAACCACGTAGCTTTCCCTAGAGACCTGCTCTTGTCTTTTCCATCAGCAAATTTGTTATTATTCTGATTTTCAGAGAGCCTCATACCCCATCTTCCCTTTTAGTGTCTCTGCATGGCTACGTTTGAAATGCATACTTCCCCCTCTGAAATCCCCTTTCTAAAAATATACGGAGCACATCTCATTATGTCCAGTGTTCCCTTCAGAACACTCATATTAAGTTCAGAGCAGTAGTCCTTGTGTTGCTTCCTCACTCTCCCGAGAAGTAAATTCAGGAGTAAAAACAAGTCAAAATTTAGCACAATTATATTCCGAGGAGCTCTCCAACTAAAACTGATTTTTCAGTGCTCTCTACCTTTATGACAGTTTCCTAAGTAGTAACTGCAATGGGATATTAACATAATCCTCCTCCTGTATTGAAATTGAAATCTGAGTGAGGCCCCAAAGCTGAGAACTGCCCTAAAGAGAGAACTGGATCATCTGTGTAGGGCTGGCAAAGGGATGGTCCCAAACTTGTTCTGTCATCCACCTCAAGAGTTTAAAAGAGGAGGCTAGGAATTTATTAGGAGGTTGAACCAGCTGGTGGCAAGGATTAGTTTGAAGAGAGTTGGTGGTGTCTGGCATTCCCACCACTCCTGCCCCCACCCCAACCCACCCTGGCTTGGGAGGAGGGGAGTGGATATTTCGCCCTCACCTTAAGCAAAGCAAGAGACACTTCAGAAACCACTCAGAGAACTTCACCTGTGTAGCCCAGAATTGCGTGGGTGCAGACTGGCATCTGCCTTCCATCTGTAAAGCTCAAAGAAAAGATTGTGACTGGAGCTGCCTCTCCCAGGGAGAAGGATAAAGAGACAGAGCTTGAGAAGCGAGGGTACCCAAACATAAGGGTGTACCAGGTCTATGGGGTAGGGAAGTGAGTGGCCAGCTGGATACAACTTTGACTTCTTTAAAAGGACTGCAGGTTGGAGATCTCCATGATGTTAAGCGAAGTGTCAAGGGAAGACTCCCAAAGAACCCACGCAAGCGCTACACAGGAGAAAGAATCAGCCTGACCCAGATTGCAAGGATTACAACCAAGTGAGTCCTTTCTGACTCCTTCCCTTTCTCCATTTCTCCAGTTCCAGGGAGGCTGAATGGGGAGGAGGAGTGAAAATAGAGATGAAGTCAACCACGACGCCCTACCCCACCGCCAGCTCCTAATATTGTATCAGGCCCAATCTGGTGAGTAGAAAGGAGTTTAAATTGCATGACAAATTTGAACTCTGGATTGAACTGGACATTTTTATTATCTGAAAAATGAGGCTATTTGTTAATTCCATAGGCCCTACCTGAGATTTCATCCAGAAGCAAAGACGAAGCATTCGATTTAGCACAGAAAAAATAGTATAATTGCTTTCTGCTTGCACTCTCTTTTGAGTCCAGCTCATTTAATGAACCAGTGACTCAGTAATAAGAAAGCAGAGTCCATATCCTCTGTCTAGATGGTCTGTGGACACACAGGATGATTTGGTTGTGGTGTTGGATGCATGATTTTCACATTAAGAAGTTCCTATACATTAGGAACCCGCCCCCAGATTGATGACCTTTTAGTCTTCTCTCCTAGTTTTGTCCATATGCTTTGGTTGTCAATCATCATGAATAGAAGATGCTACAGGACCAGGGTGAATTCCTCTTGCCATCCTCAGCAAAGAGCTGAGCACTTGGCCATGAGAGGCATATGAAATATTTGGCAAAAGACAGAACCCAGGGACTGAGAGGGAAGCTTAGCCATCCAAGGGTGGAGACAGGTCCCCGCAGTGGGGAGCTCCCTGTCCACAAGTTCAGCACTGCAAGATGGGGGAGGGTGGGTGGGGGGTCACGAAAGCAAGCAGGTGAGCAAGAGCTTGTGGGCGGGAGCTCCTGTAGAGTCGCAAAGGCTGGAGCAGGTAGAAGGTCAAGGTGGGTGGGGAACTGGGAGGTGGCGGTCTGTGTTGGGAGGAGCTGAGAATGTTATAAGGGCACTGGTGTAGGGTTGCCAGACTTAGCAAATGAAAATACAGGACACCCAGTCCTCTGCTTTATCTGGCCACTCTACTCTAGAGGTTCTGCTGGACCAGGGGAGGGAGGAACACTATCTTTAGCATTTGCTATTGTGGCCCGTAGAGTCACTCCAAATTAAAGAGAGGGAAACAGAGTGGAAATCGGTTGTTCTCCTTGTGCATCTGAGAGAGAGGGAACATTACAAATAACAAGATGCATCAACTATTATCACCAGAAAACGAAGTTAGTTGGAAGAAATATTGTGTGCCTTGGGGATGAAATGGACACGAGAGAGAGCAAATTTATGTTATCTGCTTTAAAGAAATATGGCCTAGACATAAATGACTCTAAGAGAAGTCATATAACAATGTAAAATATGTTAAAAAGTAACAGTCTTTAATTTAATTTTGAGTCAAATAATTGGGTTAAATTTATTCCTTATGCATCACATAATTTTAACTTTCATTATGCAGAGCTGACTACGCCATTTAAATTGTGAGATTATATTAGGCACAATGAATTTTAATGGTATTTACTATTTGCTGGATATTCCTAAAAGGCCGAACATCTTGAAAAGTTTGTTCAAGTTATTTCAAACCACTTTCAGAACCTTGTTAGCAAGCAAGAGCTGAGCTCCCGTCAACACAGGCTTTTGAAAAACTGACAGACACAAGTGCTGATCTGCTCGCAGTATCAGGAGCGCTATTTTCATACCAACAAATTCATTTGCAAGGGAGGTTCTCACTGCCACTTAAAGGGCCCCCATCGCAGGCACCTCCCAGCTGTAGTCCTGTGATGCTGGGCAGCACCAGACAGGTGCTTAGAACAAAATAAATCTTCCTCCACCTCCCCGGTTTTTGAAGGGCTAAGCCTCTGGGTGATTGAACACCAAGTGCCCCACTTACTCCCACCACTCCAGCCCCTCTTAGATGAGCCGTCAGCATCCTGAGAAATGATGCTGAACATACTCTAGGATAACAGGTACCAGGGCATCAATGAAGAAATCAAGAAATATTTCAGAATGCAAATACCTGTGCTGCTGGAGTTAAGGAGAGAGCTGACATATTTTGCGGATCTGAAGGGGAGCCCAAAGCCCAGATGGGTGAAGTCGTTTGCTCAAGATCCACTAGACAGCGCCAAGGAGGTGTTCCTGAGACCCGGACTGGAAAAGATACCTTTTTATTTGGAATATTCTTAACATCTAGTTGCAAAGTCCAGGTTTGTTTTTTATTGGGTTTTCTTAAACTGAAGTGCACCTATATTTGTGTTGCCTTCAGCACCTTAAATTATAAGTTTCTGCATGAAAAATAGTGTGGTTTCTCTAGAAATTTCTCTGACAGGAATTCTAAAACTGTTAGTTCTTCACAATCCCAAAGCCGTCATTGTGAGAACCAAGGTAGGTCTCTCTGCTGATGTGCTATTCCTGAGTTTGGACTTCTAACATGACCCAGCGCTCTTTCCTTCTGTTCAGATACCGAACATCCTGAAAACAGAGCTGCGTTCTGCCCACTGTAGTTCCCACGATGGCCTCAGCGCAAAGTGCCAGCTGTGTGAGCTGGTGACCAGGAGCAGGGTCTCTGCCTAGAGAGGTCTACACCTGAGGAAGTGATGGATGGGAAACTGAGTGGAGATCAACGGAAGAGCAAGAACTATCTCTGTGATTACAATTGAAGACAAATTGGCCTTGTTGAACTGTAGAGGTTGGGACCAAAGTATGAAAGAAGAGGACTTATAATTGGGCACTTGCCTCTGGGAGGGAAAAAGGAGATCGCAAACCTGAAGCTGTGCCATGGGCTTGGCTTTCTGGGCAGGCGAGCCCCCATGGGCACTAACCGTCTCTCCCCTCCCTGTCCCCACTGTCTCCTGGCTGGTCTTCCTGGCCAGACGCTGGAGGGTGATCTGCTCTTTCATATTGCAGTACATGACTCATTTCTTCCTTGCCTTCTGACTTCCTTTCTTTCATTCCTCATTCTTAACAGTTTTACCAGCTATTTAAAATGCATACTCTTAGAAAATATAATGCAAATGCATGGAAAAGATGGAAACGGTGGGAAAGGAATACAGAGAAAATTGTCTTCCTTCCACCCCTGACTCTTGACAAAAGTTCCTTCTGAAGGACCCACCACTGATACTAATTTCCAGAGTATACCTTCCCAGAGAAATTATATATATATATATCAGCAGAAGTACCTATCTATCCATGTGCGCCATAGATGCAAGCCTGTCATCTGCTTCCTGCAACTTGCTATTTCAGGCAGACTCCTTCTAAAACACCATCCTGCTTAAAATACTTTAATAGATCCCAGTTCTCTGCAGAATAAAGCTCAGTCTCTTCCTGGTCAGAGCATCTTTCACAATCTAACTCCCCAAATGAGCATTGCCTTCCAGTCCGGTGCCTCTCTCCCTCCAGCTCCCTCCTTCTCCTCTTCCCGCCCCACCCAGGTTTCAGCCTCAGTGGATCTCCAGACCTATAAGTCTCACTGCTGTTAGTTCCTTGGTCTAAAGACACTTGCTTTACCTCTTCTGCTTGTCAAAAACATTCCTTTTTTTTTTTTTAAAGATTGGCACCTGAGCTAGTATCTGTTGCCAATCTTCTTCTTTTTTTTTTTTCCTTCTTCTTCCCAGTGCCCCCCAGTACATAGTTGTATATTGTAGTTGTAGGTCCTTCTGGTTGTGCTGTGTGGGATGCCACCTCACCATGGCCTGATGAGTGGTGCTAGGTACGTGCCCAGGATCCAAACCAGCGAAACCCTGGGCTGCTGAAGTGGAGTGTGTGAACTTAACCACTTGGCCACGGGGCCGGCCTCTCATTCGCATCTTTAAAGAATCAATTCCACATGTCACTCTGCTGTGAAGCCTTCTCCAAATTTCTCAGCCATGTTGACTGTTCCCCTTCTCTAAGGACCCTCCCTGTCAAGTTCTGTATCCATCAGTGGGTAGTTCATTTATTCTCTGAACACCCTTGAAATGCCAAATGCTGTGCTAAGGGCAAGAGAGACCACAAGAAACAACGCAGTCTCTGCCCTCAAGGAACCTAGCAGTGAAAAGCGACACACTATGATAGCAGTGTGTGATGAATACAAGGTGCTGAGATATGTAGAAAAGGGGCCCTTCGTGCATACTGGGCTGGGACTAGTTGGGGAGGTTCCTAGGGGAGGCAGAACCTAAGCCAATGCCTAAAGTTCTAGAAGGATGAGCCACGCGAGGAGTTGTGGAGAATGGGGAAGAGTCGAAATGTCCCTGAGGAGCCATGTCACACCAAGAGAAAGGCAAGTGCAAAAGTTAAGGAGCACCAGATTTCATGTGACATCAAAGCTCTCAATCAACATGGCAGGAGGCGAGAGCTATGAGGGCAAAGTCAGGTAACCAATGGAAGACAAAGTCTTGGGTAAATGATGAAGTACTCTTCAAACAACTGGTGTAGGAGTAAGTGACTCATCAACTCTGGCAATTGCAGATTCATAATCTTTGACTTCCAAGTTGTAGCAGCCTCTGAAGATTTACAGAGGATTGGAGGAAGGGCAAAGATTGTCACTCAACATGATGGCCTTTGAGTACTTAAATTATAGATATTGACAAGGTGCTGCCGGGAAATTTTGAAGGTTAGCATTTTGGTGAATTGCTCTGTAAATCCACGTACATATTAATAATGCTAAGAGCGGTAGGGATTAGCCTCTTTTGAGGTCTTACTCTGCTTCTGACACTATTGTAAGTGCTGTATGTATTAGAATCTATTTAATCCCAACTACTTAAAGCATGGGTATACTATTACTATTCCCATTTTATAGATGAGGAAACTGAGATACTGAGAGGTTAAGAGGCTTTCCCGATGTCGCAGAACTTGTTCATGGTGGAGCCAGGATTGAAATCCTAGCAGTCTGGTCAGAGCCCATGTTCCTAACCACTAGACACCACTGCCTCTCCCCAGCTGCAACTGGTGGGTGTTTGGACGAGCCTGCTGCCAAGCCTGGTGACCCAAGCCCATTCCAGAAAATGAGTCCTGGAATAAAGGACAGATCGACAGTAGGTGGAGTGTGCATGGCCTACCCTTGGCATCCTGAAGCAGCCGCTGTCTGAAAATAACAATTTGGGGAGTTCAATTAACAGCACACTTGCAGGAACACCAAGAACAAGAGGAACTCCATGGGTGAATGACTTGGGGACGAAAATCAGAATTGAGGGGCCTTGGTTGCCATCTTTCAAGCTGCCATGGACAGCAACAGGCAGAGCTGAATGTGCCCCGTTTTGGCAGGAGAGTGGTCAAGATTAATTACCCAGATGGATCGCTTTGCTCAGAAAAAGCCAGCAGATGGTTTGATGTAGTGACTTCTGCAACCATAAAACCAGGAGATGTATAGCTATCTCTGTGCTAAATGGGGCCTTGAAGAGATTAACCTCACGTATAAAGTGAAAATGATATGCATGAGTTTCACCAGGTAGGGGAAACAACTCGTGATCCTTGCAAATAATGATTTCATGCCAAGGATGCTGGATTCAAATGTCAAACTATGGAAAAGCTTTGTTGAAAGACAGCCTATGGGACTGTGGGAGCAGTGCTGGATTCTGATAGGCAGAAGATTAGAATTTTATGTCAACGCCTTGCAAAGATCCCTGAATACATAAGCTTTAAGGAAAGGGGGGTAGGTTGGAAGTTCTGTTTATTTTATAGCCAAGATATATCTTCAAAGTGAATGCGTGTCAACACCATCAACCCAGCTGGGAGCTTTGTGACCTCCACCCACTCCCAGGGGAAGGTGAGAGTGAGGCCAGTTGGGGGTTGCAGGCTGGGCTGTGGTGTCTGAGTTGGCACATCTTACTGCCTCATCAGCCTTACTCGCTGGTCCTACACTGGGCTGCATTTCTGCCAGCCGCACGCAGCATTTCTAAGGTGAAGAAAGATGTTCAAGTCACAGCTCTGCTGCTGCCTAATGGTATGATGTTGGGTGAGTCAACATCTCTGAGCCTCAGTTTATTTGTTGATGAAATGGGATAACAATCCCCCAGAGATGTTGTAAGGATTGAGATAGTGATATGAAAAAGCTGCAGTCACCCTGACATGCTAGCTGTCGTCATTAGCAGGATTTGAGGCGTAATCTGATATCACCTGATATCCTCCTACTGTTGGTCCTTCACACACCGCTTTGTTTCATTTGTTTTTACCACATTTTATTGCACTAAATTAGATATACCGTAAAATTTACCATAGTAACCATTTTTAAGTATACAGTTCAGGGGCATGAAATACACTCACAATGTTGTACACCCATCACCACTATTCATTTCTAGAACTTTTCCATCATCTCAAATTGAGATTCTATACCCACTAAATAATAACTCCCCTCCCTTTCTTCCCTCCCCTAAGTCCCTGGTAACCTCTTTTCTACTTTCTGTCTGTATGAATTTACCTCTTCTGGATATTTCATGTAAGTGGAATCATATGATACGAAACCTTTTATGTTTAGCTTATTTCGCTTAGCATAATGTCTTCAAGGTTGATGCAGCCTTGAAACATGATGCATGTTGCAGCATGTGTCAGAATTTCTTTCCTTTTAAAGCTGAATAATATTCCATTGTATGTGTATACCATGTTTTGCTTATTATTCATCTGGTGGTTGTTTCCACTTTTTGACAATTGTGAATATTATTCCTATGAACATTCATGTAAAAGTACCTGAGTTCCTGCTTTCAATTCTTTTGTTTTTTAAGGAAATTTGACTTTTTTTTTTTTTTTTGAGGAAGATTAGCCCTGAGCTAACATCTGCTGCCAATCCTTCTCTTTTTGCTGAGGAAGATTGGCCCTGACCTAACATCTGTGAACATCTTCTTCTATTTTACATGTGGGACATCTGCCACAGCATGGCTTGATGAGTGGTGCATAGCTCCACACCCAAGATCTGAACCGGCGAACCCTGGGCCACCAAAGCGGAACATGAGAACTTAACCACTGTGCCACCGGGGTGACCCCTCAATTCTTTTGAGTATATACCTAGGAGTGGAATTTCTGGGTTATATGGTTATTCTATGCTTAACTTTTTCAGAAACTGCCTGTTTCCCACAGCAGCTGTACCATTTTGCATTTCTATCAGCAATGTACAAGGGTTCCAATTTCTCCACATCCTCACCAACACTTGCTATTTTCCGTTTTTTTAATAGTAGCCATCCTAAGAGGTGGAAATGGTAACCTCTTTTGCTTTGAAGGGTATCAGTTACATCTCCACGGCATGAGAAACCCTAGAGTAGATACAGTTGTTTGCCTATCACTGGAACTCTGGCATGTCGGGGAGCGTTTTGGGCACCAGGAGTCCTTTCTGCAAGAGTTTTTACCCAAAACAAAATAGTTTTCCAGGGACGAACTGGGAGAAGGACTTGGGGCTGTAATCAGTTGACAATTCTGTCCGTTTGTTCATTTATTCATCCACTCATTCTTTCACTCATTCATTCATCCCACAAATATTTATTGAATGCCAATTTGGGTTGTAGGGAACAGGGAGGAACTGTGCTACATGCTGTGGCAAGTAGATCTCAGCATTCACAAAACGGAGAATTGGAAAAGACCTTAAGAATCATCTTGACCAAACACCTGCCCCATTCAGGAATGTTCCCTGAAACTAGAGAGCTAGGATAGGGCTCAGGTTTCCAAGGCAGTGATTGACCAGGAATGATGTAGTCCAAGCTGTGAGATGAAACTCCTCTAACTTGCCGGAGAATGAGTTTAAAACAAGGGCAAGCATCTGTAGGAAGCTCTCTTTTTTTCCAGCTCACTAGACAGTCCGGTCACTTGATCAGCTGGTGAGATCTGGACACAGTAAAACAAGTGTCAAGCAAACATGATTAGATAAGCCCTGAGTACTCACACAGTCCCTGCATTGTGATAACCTCCCACAGGAATGTCACGGACAGGCTGTGTGCGGTGGGAGATACCACTGACTTGGAATTTGAGAGCCAGGCAGGAGTGTATTTGATTTCAATCTGGGAAAATTCCAGAGCACTGAATTTAGAGGATTTATGAACACCATCATATCCATATAATTGGATTTCATCAACAAACACAGACGTTTTCTAGCTCATATTGGGACATTTCAACTATATTAAAAGGCAAAGAGAAAGAGATGGAAACAGTGGTTAGGATGCAATTCACAGATACAGTTTCCATATATACGTTTATTTTACTCTGGTTATACTCAAGCCTCAGGAGTCCACAAATAAACTGGACTCACAGACAGCGTCATTTCTTCAAGTCACGTTCTCTCTGTATCCTGTACACCCTCTAAAGCCACACAAAGGAGCAAGACTGTCCTCATCTGCATCCCTCAGGCAGAGAGCAGAATTTTCCCAGATCCGGGTGAAGATTTGCAGGAAAAGCTTCCCAATCTTTGTGAACATCATCACAGTGTCCAAGACGATGGCTGAAAAATAAGACTAAATACTATTACACTAAACTTTCCATAAGTTGGATGTCATTCGATTTTCATTCCATCTATATTCTTGGTGATCTTCTGCATCTAATATTTTACTGCCATTTTTATGTACATGGAAGTACTTCACAGAAGTAATTAATATAAGTATTTGTAAGGTCTTTCCACGTAGGACAATTAGTTTCAGAACATTCTGTTGGGTGCTGCAAGGCCCTTAGTTGTGTCTAGATTCCTGTGCTTATATAGCAGGATGCCAGGATCTTAAAAGGAAGCAGAAGGCCAGCCCCAGTGGCCTAGTGGTTAAAGATCAACATGCTCCACTTTGGCAGCTTGGCTTCGTTCCTGGGCTGGAACTACACCACTCTGTCTGTCAGTGGCCATGCTGGCAAGTCTTCCCCAGCAAAAAAAAAAAAAAAAGGGAAGCAGACAGGCAGACAACTGAAGACTAATGATTCCCCTGCAACTTGGGTAAGTGAAGAGGATTCAATTGGTGCTTGAGCATCCTCGCTCCCTATCTGCCCCTGACTGCTTTCTATTCCTCACTCTGGGCTCTAATGGGAAGCTCTTTCCAGCTCTGCCCTCTCCTCTTCTTGCCCGTGACTCAGCAACCTGGAGCTGCCCTTCCATGTTCTCCACCTGGCTTCCTGCTGCAACCCCCACAAACATCTGCATATTCAACCCACCCCGTTAGCCTGGACCTGTCTCAGAGTAATTCCCCCACAGTGGCGAGGCAAGGAGAACCTAAAATCCTGCAACATAGTTTAGGAGGATTTGTACCACCACAGACATTTGAAAAGAAGTAAGGCATCAGTTAAGCTTAAAATGAAATTAAACACGATCCTGCCACACAGCAGCCAGCCAATTGAGATTACAGTCACAAAACCAATTCGGGATTCAGTGCGGTTACTAAAGGAGGTTGTGGAAAAGAGAAGCGATACAAACAACTATCTGTAAGGGATTGTTGAGGGAATTTTTGAAAAATTTTTCCAGTTTTATTGAGATATAATTGACATACAACGTTTTATTAGTTCTAGATGTACAATGTACTGGTTTGATGTATGTATATATTATAAAATGATCACCACAATAAGTTGAGTTAACATCCATCACCTCGCATCATTACAATTTTTTTCTTGTGATGAGAACTTTTAGGATCTACTCTCTTAGTACCTTTCAAATACACAACACAGTATTATAAGCTAGAGTCACCATGCTGGACGTTACATCCCAGGACTTGTTTATCTGATAACTGGAAGTTCGTACCTTTTGACCACCTTTGCCCACTTCCCCCACCCACAGCCCCTCATCTCTTTGAAGGAAATTTTCATGGGGGTAGTTTACACAAGGCCACCTTCCAATGGTGGGATTTAATGATTGCAATAGTCTCCAAGATCAGGACTGACAGGAACAGTCTCAGTTATTCTCTAGACCTGACAGCTTTCAGTCACATGGGGGTGGATGGGGCCCAAGTTCCTACGCCATGAGTGAATCAAACTGAAGAGGAACAGGGCCAGTTCTGAGAAGGGCTGTGCATGTGTCCTGCTCTCTAGGAGCAACTATTCCTGTCTGGAGGTAAGACGAATACTCAAGAAGCACACAAGGTACAGGGAGGTTGGGGGTGCCCTTTTTACCTGCATAGACACTTCTCCTGATTCCATTACTCGTGCTGCACTGTTGCAGTGCATAGGCCTCTCTGGGCCTGGAAAACCAAGCCTGGTGACCCCGGTACCACCAGTGCACATCCTGGAAGTTCATGGTACACTCAGAGATGAGCGAAGCCTTACAGTGCAATGACTGCAGATTCTAGTTGTTGTTTTCTGTCTGCATAGAACTTGTTGGGGGGGTTCCCCCTAGGTTTGCACTTTCATGAGCGGGAACCTCTTCTAAGGTCACCCCCTTAGCCGCCATTCATCCTCTTGGGAGGAAGAGAGGAAGTCAGTTGTCTGGTTGATATCCTGGGAGAAGGATCTGGGCCTGCGGGACTCAGCTCTTCCTGGTTCTTGTTCCAGATCTGCCTACAGGGACAGAGGATCCATCCTGGTGCCCCTGTGCCTGCAGAGGGGCCCGGCCCTGTGGGAAGGCCTGCTGAGCTCTGGTCCATGCAGACATTTCAGAGCAAAGCGTTGGCATAACCCTTGGGCTGCAGATCTGCAGCCACACTGGCTAGCCAGCTTGTTTGTAGTAAAGCTGACACTTGGATCTCCAACTGTTGACTGTCTGTATCTTTCTCTCTATGGATTTTGAATTCAGGTGGAGAACATGGGTGTTATGTATAAGCCCCCACAATTCCCAAATTTCGACAGCCAGAGGAAACTCTTTATCCTAACTGTCCCCCAATTCAACACACGTGTGTGAACACACACACTCACACACACACTTCCCCCTCCTGTCGTAAAGTTCCCCACTTCCGCTCTCTTCCTCTCAAGGTCCCAGGTACCTGACACATCAGGCTGGATTATCTGGCCTGAAGGGGCTGCTGGCTCCCTTCCTCTGAGGGAAATGTGTCCTTGGTGAGATGCCATGATCACGCCCTTGCTCAGATAGTGTGGCTGTGCCTCTTCCATCACATGGACAGATAGATGTCACTGAGACCATCTTCTGTGGGAGACCCAAGAGCTCTCAGAAGCCACCTCCTCTTTGTCAGTCCTGTCCTCCGTTCCATTCAAGATTCTGGGCCATCTCCCTCAACCACGACGCCAGGAGCCCTGCTCTGCCCAGCAGGACTGGCAGGTCATTTACAAAACAGAAGTATTTTCTGGCATAAAACTAACCACCAAGGAAACAAAGCTGCCTTTGACAAGAGGTCAATGTCAGGTCAGATAAGCACAGCCTGGAATTTTCAAGTATCTGCTGTAGCTGGTGCCCCAATCTCGTCTCTTTCGTGTGCGAGGCTGGGTACGCTGATGATTTTCTGACAGCTTCCAGAACCCGAGGCTCTGTTAAAGATAGGAGGTGAATGCTGAATGTTTTTCCCAAAGAGGGTGGTGAAGGGAAGTTTACTCCCTGTTAATATGTGGCTCCTGATGCCAGTGACTACACTCCTTCAGCTGCCAGAGCCCGAGGGGGCCCAGAAAAGAGCTCCGACTTAGTTCTCCATGCTCCCCAGCCCTGAGAATTGCTGAGGGCCTTCAGGATGTATTTATTGAAGTTCAAATGGAAACTCATTTAACGGGCCCCACAGGGTTACCAGGTGCACTTGTGCATGGATCTAAGTCATCACCCTTGGAGTAGTGCCCAACCAGAGAGGCATATGCAACAGCCCTGGGGTCATGCAGGGGAGCTAGGTGGCAGACCAGCATGTCCCCATAGAGTGGCCTTATGGGGAGGTTTTGCCACAGGCTGGGCTCCATCACCAGTTTCAGAGGTTTGGCCACCTCATTTGTGAGGAGGATAGAGGCCTCTCTCGGGGAAGGACCCACCATAGCCATGCTCACAGAGGCTGCAGTAATTACAAATGAGAACTAAACCAGCCACTCAGGAGGACAACCAGGGTTGGGACACATTCTCTCTGGACAATGCTGAGACAGGCATAGTGGACACTCACCCCGTGATGTTCCCAGCTCTGTGATCGACTATCCGTTTATCTGATGGCCATATTCTTTCCTTAGAGATGGAGAAACAACATTTCTAGGTCCCCGTTATTCCTGACTCCTGCAGGGTTGGAGGCAGTCTCTTAGATGATTCGCACCTCTTGCTTTGATCCTCTGTGTGGAAGTTTTACAGTTTAACTCACAGGGTAGCAACCTGAATCCAAATGATTTGGGTGGCTCTGAGGGACTCAGTTCATCCCAGCCTCCAAGTATACTGAGGCTTGCCAGCATCCCTACCGGCTCCACTGCTCACCAACCCGTGAACACATCACGTTCTTCCACCGTTACGTGCATTTACCAATGTTATACCCCGCATCCGGCCACTGCATCCCCTGCAAGTCCCACTTCCTTCAAGAAGCCTTTCCTGACCATCCTCCCCCTTACTGATCTCTGGTCCTCTGAAACTCTACAGTACTTAGAGATAATGGAACATAATTTAGCCCTTAATTGGATATTGGCTAGTATTGATCTCTGTCACTTCCTGTGTGTTCTACTTCACCAACTAGACTCTAAGCCATTTTAGACCACAAAATGTATTTCACATTTCTTCAGCCTCCTCCATCATGTCTAGCACATTGAGAACATTTGGAGGTATCGGATAAAAAGATGCACATTAAATAATTTTTGCTTCTCCAAATTCCACCATATTTTCTATGTGTCTCAAATCCCCTCCTCCACGAGAGTTTCCCCAACCGTTTGGGTTCACACCGATTTCTTCTGCCCTTCCTGACCACCCTGTATTGTCTGAGCCATGCGTTTTGTCACTCAGTTCTGTTCTGTCTAAATGTATCCTCTGCTTTAAGGTTTGAGAGTCCTGTCTGCACAATTGTATTCAGGGTTCGGGCGATGTCAGCTCCAGACTGAGGTGGCACATCAAGGCCTATATTAGGATCTGACCCACACAAGTCTCAGCCAATGTCCGTTGCTGCTCTGAAGGTTGCCCTCCCCAGCCTCTCTACTCTTACCTATCGAGGAGCAGCCTTCAGCATCAGATAACCCTGGACCTGATTCCCGGAGCTGTCACTTATGAGGTGTCCCTCCAGGCAACACCACGCCTGAGCTCTGTAGGCCTCCATTTCCTCATCTATAATATGGAGAGGCAGAGTAAACCCATCACACAGAGCTATCGCGAGCCTTCAGCGCCATCATCCAACACAAGGCACATAGAACAGAAGAGCAGGGTCTTTTGGAATCAGACCACGTGACCTTGACCAAGAGACTTTATTCCCTAACCTGCAGTTTCCTTGTCTGTATAACAGAGATTGTCGTGGGAACCTCATGGGCTTCTTGTGGGGATGATACCAGATGATATTAGATGCTTATATGTTATTATTATAATCAGTAGTCATAGTTTTTAAAAACTGTTATCACAGTAAGTGGCACATGGAAAGTGCTTAATAACTGTTATCTTCCTCATATGAGGGGCTTATGATCGCCTTGTTTCTTTCCCAGTTATCACGGTAGGTCCACTGGCCCCTTTTTCCACATATGCCACCCACCCAGCTCAAATCAGGGCTTGCAGTCTCATCGACTCTTTTCCCTGTCCACCAAGGCAGTCCTGGGAAAGCAGAGGCTCAGCATCTCCAGCTGCACAGCTTTCTCTCGGCCGCCACCACAAGTTACCCTGTATCTCTAACTCCTTAATCCTACAGAAGAGCTGCGATAAATTCTTACTCGAGGCTGGCATGTAACAATTTGTAGCGTAATAAAATCTGCAAGATTCTTCCCTTAGCAGAAATTTTGACAACAGCTCTTTTCCCAAAGGACAGCGTAGAGGATGCCTATGCTAAGGAAAAATGAGCTCTCCTGGAGAAAATCGCTCTCCACCGCACAACGTGTAGGACGATCAGCATTTTCAGGAGCTTGGCTTGGCATTTCGAATCCTGTGGCCGCCGACTGTTTCGTGTATAGGCTGTCAGCCCATCCTGATTGTGCAGGATGATCCAGGTAATTCCTGGAGAATAGCAACCTTCCACCCTTTGGTCCTGCACTAATGCTAGAAGGCTCTCTGACCTCTCAGTCCTTCATCACCTACAGCCGCCACTGGAAGCTACAAAGTCAGGCTCTGCACTCGGAGCCCTGGCCAAGCTGAGACCTTTAGTGCGTTTAACTTCTGAAATTCTCCCTTCGGTTTCTGTCACTTGTGGTGTCTTACTTAGTTACTATCCATACCGCTTGGGTAGTGATTTTTTTTTCCTTTTTTCTCCCCAAAGCCCCCTGGTACACAGTTGTATATTCTTAGTTGTGGGTCCTTCCGGTTGTGGGATGTGGGACACCGCCTCAGCGTGACTCAATGAGCGGTGTCATGTCCGCGCCCAGGATTCAAACCGACGAAACCCTGGGCCGCCTGCAGCAGAGCGCACAAACCTAACCACTCGGCCACGGGGCTGGCACCCTTGGGTAGTGATTTTCACGCAACTAAGCAGGTTCCACAATTCACTCCTGCTTTTCTGTAACGATGAAGAGACCCACTGTATTCCCGCTTAACCACGTTGGCTTAAATTTGCAGACTGCCTCCAGGTGAAAGGAGAGGGTATAAATAGGCAGCATTGCTATTGTTCATTTTTACTGTGGCTCATTCTGCCCATTTAATGTTTGGATTTCAGAAAATCAGGAGCTTTTAATTGTGTCAAGGGCAGGGCCAGGAAACTGCAAAGGAACCATGATGATTTAGGGGGAAGAAGCAAGTCCAGATGAACCGAGAGATGGTTCTAGAAGCTTCACCATAACTAAGCATAATGTGCTACAAACCCAGAAGGAAGGACTAATGAAGAAAAGCAGCACAAACAATTGAAGCCACAACAAGCTGCTAAAGGAAAGGAGGGATAAAGAGAATGTTAAAATCACTGATAACTCTCAAATGCATTTACACTTGCCTATGAAATGCAGCCATGCCCAGAAGCACATATGTAGGTCCTCAGAGTCACAGATGACATTTGTTGCTTCACGAGGCTCCCTGCTGACCAGTAATATATCACTAACCCAGAAGTGGTCTTGGAAGAGGGGTGGATGAGGATGATTCAGGAGGTCTGAAGTGGGAGCCCCATTCTGAATTTTAACAGACACCCCAGGAGGCTCTGATGCCCGTGGTTTACAGACCACTCTTTGAGAAACTCTGGAGTAGATGACTACAGGATTTTTCAGCTGTGTGTATTATACACCGAATCTCTAAACATTCGGGTCTTTGTATATCTTACGCATTCATCGCCTGTGTGTACATACGCAGGGAGAGACTATACACCATCTGTCTCTCTGCTCTATGTATGGATTCCACATGTGGCTCATTTATCATAAAACAATTGAATTTTATAAGTTTCAGTAAAATCAAATAAATATAGTGTATGGATTTGAGTATTTTCTTTCCTTACTGAGCCCAGAAAACGAATTTAATTTAGAAAGGATGACGGGAATCGCAAACACAGCCCCACGTCTCTGAGAATGAAACAGACGTGTCTGTGTGCTCGGCTTCAGAGACCATTTCAAACCAACTTGGGGATCTTGTCGTGGCTATTTTGATGGCTTCTCTTTCTTTCCAGCCTCAAACCTGGGGTTTGACCTCCCAAGTCAGATGCCTTGTGGATGTGCAGGCCCTGGGAGGCTGTGACTGCCCTCCTCAAGTGGAAATGAATTTTTTCTCCTAGTTAATCACTCACCTTCAGGGATGGCAAAGAAGGTTCAGCTCAGGGGCTGATTCAGAGCGTTTTGCAGAAGTTGCCCAAAGGAGTGGGTAGAGAAGGATTTTGAGGCTCTATATGGGCTCCAGATGAAGGAGTGTGACCTAAGTCCCTATGGACTACCCCTATGGGGTAGAATTGGATCACTTTTCTGTCACCTATTTGGCAGTCCTGCCCTGGGTTTTCTCTTTAAAGATCTACTCTTTTTATACATATTTTTAGAACTAGAAGAGAACTTAGAGATTTAGTAGATAATGGTTAGAATGTCGCTCTCCTGACTCCAAATTCCATGTTCTTCCCAATAACTCGGTTCACAAGCATTACCCAGACTACTGGGGATAGAGACTGTAGAAGGCTGCAAAATGTCACCCCCCCTGAGATCCATCCTTCCAGGTGGCCTCATATTTGTAGCAGAGGCCTTTTCTGTCTAATCCAGACAAGCTTCACTATGGGTAGTGATTTGGGGCCAAATATGAGAAAATAGTAATCCCAAACCATGCTATTGGGGGTTCCTGGGGGAGGACAGGCCTTACCTACCCCAGCATCCTTATTTCTGAGTGGCATTTTCAAGTCTTTGGTACCTTATCAGAGATGCTCTGCACTGGTTGGATTCTTCCACCTCCTAACTCAAGGTATAGATTTGTCAATTTGCTGGTTCTAAGGCTATGTATGCTCATGAATCTACAACAAACAGCCTGTGAAGTAGATGCCTCTGCCTCTTCCTCCAGTTGGGAGGAACCCAATGAAGACAGTTTCCCAAGAGCTCTTGCTGTTCACTATTATGATTCATTGACTTAATTGGGGGGTGGGGTAGAAAGAGTGAATAAAATGGAAATAAACATTATGCACACCCAGCATTTAACTTCTTTGATTTCAGACAGGCTGACTGAGTAGTCAGAATCCAGGGGATATGAGTGGAAGGTAGCATGAAAGACTGAAGGAAGGGAAGCTAGTTATAAATGGATGAAGCTGAGAGAAGCAATGAGCTATTGGGTAGTAATACTGTCCTCGTAGCATTTCCATTGCATTATTTTACTGTAAAGAAGAATCAATAAAAAGATGATGCTCAAGGTTTTCAATTTAGTGAATCTCATCTAGGACCAAATACATCTGACAATAGCCTGACTTTTTAAAATGCAAACACTGTGCTCAGATTTATTAATTTTTATGTTATGAATATTTAAATAAGCCTATCCCAATGGAATCATTTTACATCGAGCTCATGCACTTACATTTTTAATGAAATGAGTAGTCAACCATTAAAAATAAAATATTGATGTGAATTGTTAGACTAATTGATTGAGGAAGAAAGTTATTATGCAAGCAGTCAGAGATTTAAGAAAAATGAAGAGAACTCAAACCACCCAATTATTGTCGGCCCTTGGCATTAAGAATCTCTCGAATATCTCTCTCTTTTTTTTTTTTTATGAACAATCGCTTTTTAAAATGTCTAAAGAAAATTATCGTTGTAAATCAAGCCTCAGGTAGAAAAAGTGAGTCAAAAGGTAATATGATCTTCAGAAGCAGAACTTAACTGCTTAGTTCCTGCTACAAAATATGGAGATGGGGAATGGGGGTAATTTCCTTTGTAATGCAGGCTCCAAAGCGGCTTTTTCCTGGATTCTGTATAAAAAAAAGCAACATAAACTGAAGATACATCTCCTCTGCATTTCAAGACACCTGTGCTCTTATCAAGATGTGAGTAAATATAATTTTTCAAGTCGCTTTAAAGATTACTAGATTAAAGACCTTTTGAAGATCTTTTAAGTGGAAGAATTATTGTTTAAAGCAAACCCTGGCATTCCTTCTTGCAAGTATGATTTTCTGTGTTTGGTTGTCTTAAAGTGAGGCACACTTTTCTTTGAATTGAAGGTTTAGGCATAACTAATGAAGACTGCTTAGCTCTCAAATTCTTTTTAGCAGCTGCATCTATAAAGGAAGAGCACAAATTTCACTGCCACTCCACATGGTTGGCTGGCCAATGAATTCCTAACTTCTGCTCAGTTAGGAGTGAGCTGATAAACAGAAACGGCAAAAAGAGCTATAACCTATTCAAGAGAAGACTGAGCTCAGATTTCTTTCCAAATACCTCTCACATAGGTGTTTGATGAGCAAGGCATGTATTGAGTCAACAACAGGAGGCCCTGTTATGTCACATGGTAGGTGCCAGAGGCTCCAAGAACAAGAAAAGACGGGAGAAAGTGAGTTGCTGGTGTGTTGTAGACAGGAATAGAGAGACTAGAGGAATAAGAGAATGGAGAATATTGGAGAGAAAATGGTTAAAGTGAAGCACTAGGGAGGGGAAGCAGAGGGGGTCAGGGGATGTGGGAGGAGCCAGATATATGGAGAGCAAAAACAGTGGACCAAGTGAGCAAGGAAATATCCAGAGTCTGGCAACTGGTGTCATTTAGTGCAGTGCTTCTCAAGCATACCAGTCCCCTGGGGAGCTTGTTAAAATGCAGATTCAGAGTCAGTAGATCTGGGCAGGGCTGCAATTCTGCATCTCTACCAAGCTCCCAGAAGATGCCAATGCAGCTAGTCCACACCACACTTTGAGTAGCAAGATTAGAGGACCGCGCTTTCATCTGTTGGAATGTGAAGAATGTCCATACCAATGAATGAATTATTTATTAAGAGCCCATTGTGTACCTAGCAATCTGCTAAGTACACTGAAGAGTTTAAAAGAAGATGAGAACCCCTGGTGTAGGAACTTAGAGTCTTACAGAGGAGATAAGACATGCAAACACAAACCCACTAGAGGAAAAGAGAAGAGACTGTGTATCTGAGAGTGTACGTGGGGCCGGAAGTCTTCAGGAAGAGAGAGGGATCTGTCTAAGCATGATGGAGCTCAGACAGGCAAAAAGGAGAGGGCGGGACCTTACAGTGAGATGGACACAGAGGGGAAGTGTGTGGAATGCAGGCGCAAAGAACTACAGAGACCTCTGTGGGGCAACCCCATACAGTGACCTTCTCTGGGGTTGAAAAGGCTGAATGTTATGCTGGATCTGAGTTCAGCTGAAAAGGCAGGTGTGTCTCCTGAGCCCCCAGCACCTTACTGGATTCAGTAATGATCATTCAGTAAGTGAGTGACTCATTGTCAGAGCTTTCAACGAACCACAGAGCAGCCACCATGCATATACTAATACCCCCTGCCACAGGTATTCAGGTTCCGAAGATGAAAAAAAAAAAAGGATTCTCACTGTAACAATGGAGAAAAACATAAATCATGACTGTGGCATGATGACCTATTTAAGATATTCATTTCTTATTTGCTTTTGCTGCTGAACGGAACAAAAAATATTAGAGAGAACATTTTCCTTCTTGCTCCCTCCTTAGAAAAACAACCACGCATTTGTGTTAAGGTTCAGACTCTCTGGGTTTCCGAGGCCTGGCAGAAGCAAACCTTTTCCATCTTTGGGAAGATTGGATCCGCTCTAGGTTATGCAGGAATTGCCAAAGGAGGAGAATGTCCCACACCCACATGTCCCAGAGCTAAATCACATTGGCCTCATTAAGTAACATGGGGATAAACACAGGTGTCTTGGTAACTCAGTCAGGGCCAGGAGCAGTGAGTATGTCTAGGGAAGAGGAGATGGCTTCACCCAGGAAGGACTGACATTTGGGCTGAGCCTTGAAGAATGGGGGGGAAGCTACCAGGTGACACAGAGTTCAGGTCTTCTAGAAGGAGGCAGCAGCTCAAGCAGAGGCATGGTGAAAGCCCTGTGTTAAGAGAATGATGTGCTATGGATTTTAGTTGAAACCTTGGGCCCGTGAGGGGTTGTAATGGGAAGTGAGCATGGAAAAGTTGACCGAGGCCAAGCTAAGGGAGATCTTGGACACCAGGTAGAAGAGTGTAGGCCTCATCTGTGTTGGTCAGTGGCGTCTATTCATGACTCTCCCATCTTACTTGGATAAAATATGATTGTACACACATAATACTGGCAGTCGGTGTTGGGTCATGGTTAGGAAAGCAATGATATCATCACCCAAACTTCCATTAGAAATCTTTGTCTTCATTCAGCTTTTTCCTGAATTATGTGATGATGAAGGAGTATGAAACTGGGACGAGTAAACCACAGATGATTTCTGGCTTCCTTACTAACTTGCTGTCTAATTTTTCTCAAGAGGCAACTTCTCCAAACCTCAGTTTCCCCTGCTGCCCTGGGAGTAAAGCTCATTCTGGCACAGCAAACTTAGCAGTTCTCACGATGAAGGTTCTTGAGAACTTCCTGTGTGCTAGTCACGCGCCTTGTCTACCAAAGCCCCAACCACCCCATGAAATAGGCTCTGTTATCAGCCCTTTCACAGTTGAAGAAACCAGTGGATTTAAGTAATTGACCTAAGGACACGCATGACTAATAATTAGCAAAGCTTCTATTCAAACCCAAGTCCGTCTGATTCCAAACTCAACCTATACTCCATTTGGCAACACCCCACTCCCCCAAGATGGCATTTCCAACAATCACCATTTCAAAGAAAACTTCAAACTCAAAATTGTTTCAAAGTACCCTTAAGATGTTACCTTATAATCCACATGCTGCTGGGAAGGAATACAGAATCATCTAAAGCTGGAATGCAAAGAGCGTATAAACCACTGGGTTCCTGCTTCTCTCCTTACACAGGAGAAGACTGGTATGCAGCCAGGCTGTGGCACTCAAAGTCACACAGCTTGTCCTAGTAATTTCCTATTATATTTTAATGTTTCAAGCACAGTGCGTTGAATAGGGCCTCTGATAAATACAGCTTAGGATTTTTTGCATTTACTCATTTTCTATCCTTATAGTTGAGAGCCATTCTCTTCACTTGGAGTTTTCTCATGATTAAGATGGGTATACTATTTAAGAGAAAAAAATGGTGATATTAAGCATAAAATACGCTCGAAAAATTAAGACCAAAACAGTATCAAGAGTCTTAAAACTATTTATACTCTTTTGTTTAGTAATTCACTTCTTGGAATGCCTTTTAAGGAAATAATCTGAAATTCACAGAGATATATGGACGTGAATGTTCATCTCAGCATCACTTATAAAAAATTTTTAAAAATAATAATAAAACTAGAAACAACCTAACTGATCAACCTCAGGACAATGCCCACAATATAGAACATTATGAAGCCATTAAAATTTGTTTATAAATGACTTCAATGACATGAGGAAATGCTAATTACATAATCTTAAGTGAGAAAAAAGGATGAAATAACATAAATAGCATGATCTCAACAATGTAAAAAGCTGCATAGAAAGTAGAGAATACACCAAGATTCTATGGGAATTTCTCTATGGAAGGGGCAGAAGTATAGGATTAAGAATAATTTTACCTCGGGTCAGCCCGGTGGCATAGCGGTTAAGTTTGCGCACTCCACTTTGATGGCCCAGGGTTCACAGGCATGGACCTATATACACTGCTCATGAAGCTATGCTGTGATGGCATCCCACATCCAAAAAAAGGAAATGGAGGAAGATTGGCACAGATGTTAGCTCCGGCACAATCTTCCTCTCTAAAAAAAAGAGAATAATGTTACCCTACCTTGTTCTCTAAACTTATCATAATTTTCTAAATTTTATATTAGAAAATGAGTTCCCTTTATAATCAAGAAATAAACTTTTTCTAAAAAGCATGGAATATCTTGAATAAGTAGCAAAGAGGATCTCTCATGAAATACTTGTTTTATTTTTCATTTGGAGCTGTCATCCTACATTGACATAAAGCTGTATATTATGACGCAGAATAGACAAGCTAGGGGCCAGCCTGGTGGTACAGCAGTTAAGTGCAGATGTTCCACTCTGGTGGCCCGGGGTTCGCTGGTTCAGATCCCGGGTGTGGACATGGCACTGCTTGTCAAGCCACGCTGTGGTAGCTGTCCCAGATATAAAGTACAGGAAGATGGGCACTGATGTGAGCTCAGGGCCAGTCTTCCTCAGCAAAAAGAGGAGGATTGGCAGCAGATGTTAGCTCAGGGCTAATCTTCCTCAAAAAAAGAAAAAAAGAGAGAAGAGACAAGATAGTTTCAGGAACACCAGGAACCGGTTGTGAAGGCCCTTTTCAGAGTGTGGCTCAGAAAAAAGAAACCTGTCTTCTGAGGTGAAAGATCTGGATTCATGGGACTGCAGAAGTAGTTTACAATGTGAAGGGACAAGACAGGAGAGAGGGACAGGCAACAGGAAAGTAGCTTGCCTTAAGATAAAGTGATTCTCATGGGAGAAATAAAAGACATTCAAAGAACCACCCATCGCTCTGAGAGGAAACTCAGAGATGAACCGATCAACTCCCTCATTTTTTTCCAGCTTTACTGAGATATAATTGACATATAATATGGTGTAAGTTCAAGGTGCACAGCGTGTTGATTTGATACATTGGTATATTACAAAATGATTACTGCCATAGCATTAGCTAACACCTCTATCCTGTCAAGTCCCTCACGCTATAGATGAGAAAACGGAATCCAAGAAGATTGAGTGACTCTGTGAAGATCACACAGTGGGTGACCAAGACCCCCAGACCCTAGTCCAGTTTGTTTCCACTGTCAATGCTGCCTCCCAAGCTTTAAAACAAATGCCTAGGCACTTTAAATAGGCATCTGGAGGTTGTTATTATAATGGAAACTCTGAGTTGCCACTGTTCCTCTACATGATCCCAGCCACAAGCCTGAAATACCAGACACTGCCAGTGCCAGCTGAAATCACACTTCTGCCACTCTTGGCCAATTTCTTTCTGAAATGGTTAGATCCCTGATCCAGAGGTCAGTGGAGTGTCTGGCCAGGATCTGTGGAGGTAATCTGGATTTCTGGACTTCATGAAGGTGAATGAGAGAATGCCACACAGTGAGCATCCCATTTTCAGAAACTTGGTTCAGCGCCCAGCTACACTGGGAATGTTCCTAGCCCACTTTGCGGAAATTACTCAACTCTTTCCTGGCCTTAGGAATAGACCATGAAGAGATGGTTGCGCTCAAAAATAGAGCAGTAAGGAGAAGTTGGGATCTATGATGATAGCAAGGAGCCCCACTGAGCAGAACAAACCTCTAGACACAGTGCAGAAAATCCTATTAGGGTGGAACCGTTGGGTGTGGTAATCAGTGGGGAAAATTGGCTGGAGATGGAATCTAGCTCCCTCCCTCCGATTGGTAGAAATGGAGACCCACCTTATTCCTCCCAGGATAGTGGAAGTGCCTTAAGCTTTCTAAGCTGGCACACACCTGAGACTGGTGGGAGTGGTGATGTCAACATCGGACTCTTGCACTTTCTGCACTGAACCCTGTCCTGCCCTGTCTTGCCTGCGGATGCGCCTACCTCGGTCTGGTTCTGTTGGTGCCCGGGATCCCAAAACAGCAGTGGCAACGCCTATAAGCAATGTCATATTGGTGAAGACAACAGCACAGGTGTGTTGACAGTGACCAAAAGGAGCAGGGAGGCGTCTCTTTCAAGGCTTGAGGTACAGAGTAACCTAATGGTGATAATAGAGGTCACCAATGTGTTCAGCTACTAGGAGGAGAATTTGAGTGTTGCTTTCATGTTCTGTCTGAGCAATGGAAAGGAACAGAGCTAAAGGATTGCAACAATTATACTAGGGAATACTCACAATAACACCTAACAGGGATTTATAAGAATTCACTACAGTAACAAAAATTAATTCAGTATGTCTTACATGGCATTTATTATACAGGTTACACATATGTAGCCCATATGTGGAGGATTAAGCATCATATAAGAAAAGATAAGGTTTCTGCTCTCAGGGGCTTTCAGTCCAAGGAAAGATAGAGAACAGTTATTTGTAAGTGTGATGGATAGTACAATGAGGAAGTACAGGGCACCCTAAGATCACATAACAATATATATGAACTTAGGGGAGCGATCAAGGTTAAATGAGATACCATGTATAAAGTGCTTAGCATGGTCCCTGGCATAGATTAAGCGCTGGATAAATTGTAGCTGTTGTTTTGTTATTACTAATGGCCTGAAAACATGCTTCAAGGAGACAACAGCATTTTTGGACTTGTGAATTGGAAAGGAAAGTCTGTGATCCACATGCCATTCATTCATTCATTTGTTCATTTAATATACTTTTTTTTTTAGCTTGTATGTGTAAGATGCTGTACTCAGTGATAGAGATACAAAAATAGATAAGAGTCTCTACCCTCAAGGGGCTCAAATTCGAATAGGGAAGAAGAACATAAACAAATAATTGCAAAATGTGTAATAAGAAATATATTGCATAACACAAAGATCAGCGAGTCCAATTCTACCTCTCAGGGTCCAAGAAGCCTTCACTGCATAAAGGAAGAGAGTTGAGTCTAGAAGGGTAAATAATTGTTCTCCTGGGGCCCTTGCTTTCTTCCCAGTTCTCTCCTGGGTGTGGAGAGCTTGGCAAGGTGACTTTTCTATTCTTGTGTTCCTATTTCCACGTTTGACATCTCAGTCCAATCAGCTGATGCACTGAGGAAAAAAAAAGTTGGAAAGCGTTCACTGCCAGGCTATAGCTACAGAATTTTTGGCCAGAAGAACAAATTCAGAACATGCACATTTCTTATAGAGGAATTCACTTCCACAATAACCATAAAATGGTCCATCCCCACAAGAACTATAACTCAAAAAAAATGTGTGATTCGATCAAAGTTTCAGCAAATACTCCAATTATCTGGGTATTCGTGAAGCTGAGAGATTTCTGTCTCCTGATCCCTGTGACAGTTGACAACTGTTTGTAAGAGAATGCGCCCTGGCCTCACAGAGCACATTTTCCAAGCTGTCATCGTTAGGCAGAATTCTGCACTCTGACGGCCTGGGCACAGAGCCTCAGCATCCTGGTGGCAGAGTTCGTCTAAAGTGTCTCACAAGGGAGTAAAGGAGAAAAGAATCAACACTTAAGGAAAATTCCATAGTTCTCCTCAGACAGGGAACGTGACGGTTTTGTTCCTTTAAGCCTGTCTGTGCCTGAGAGACTGAGGCTGTCCCCGCTCTGCAGCCTCTTCTCTGCCAGGAGCTTGGGCCAAGTCAGAGGCAAAGTGCAGACTCGGCGAGTTGACTGAAGGCCCAGAGAAGCACAAGCCATCTGACACCTTCGCATGGGTGCCTGCATGGACCGCTCATGTGAAGAACCAAGTAATTGGGTCTGTCAGGCCCACGCCTGTGGAGCGTTCTCTCATCTCTGACCCAGTCACCCCACACAGCAGAAGGAAAAGCTAGTTCCTGCTACTTCTAGCTGGTGCAGCAATCAATTGGAGAAGAGTCCAACTTGTCTCTTTTCTAATTCACATCCAAAGCAAACAAGCAGACAAACACAACTCTAGCAAGATAGGAGAAAGAGAAAGAGCTTGTTCCTAAAGGGAAGCAGAATGGTCAGAACAGCTATTCCATGAGTATTTCTCTCCCAGCTTTCTGAATCTTGACCAGCTCTGTGCCATGCCCTCTCCCTTCCACCCCAGGATCTGTGCTTCAGAGAGAAAGCCCATACACCAGGTAAAGGAAACTAGATGGGCAATGTTTCTTTTCAAATCATAAGAATACTTGTGAGCCTGATCAATCTGTGAAATGTCAATTTCATAAACCAAACTATCTGATATTTCATATGTTCACACTCTGACCCAGAGAAAGAAGAGTCCAGAAGAATCTGCTCTAAGAAAGCCCATCTCTGCAGATGGACTCGGCATGCTTAGGGGACGCAACGTGTCCACCATAAGATGCTCCAAAAGTCAGAAGCAGTCAAAGTAGAGAAGGACGGATAATCCTGGGGAAAAAAATCTCTTACCTTAAATGCTTCCTCTTTCAAGGAAGTTCTGCATTGTGGCTACAACACAGAACATGAGGAGCACCCCATTTAACTATTTATTCCCATCTTTGGCTTAATGGCTCCCCGAGAAGTGAAGACTCAGAGAGAAAATTATAGGCAAAGCCTCTCTGAAAATTTCACGCAGAGCCAGAAAAGCTGGTAGATTCAGGAAGGATTTTTATCAAGATATTAACGGTGGTTATCTCCAAGTTGCAGGATTATATGGATTTTTCCTTTCCTTTTTATATTTTTCTTGATGGCTTGAAATTTTTCTTTATAACCAAGTTGAACTATGTTACAATCAGAAATAAAATAAGATACACCTATGACCATGGTTTACTCCTCCTTCCGGAGACCTCAGTAAAATAACAACGTGGGAATAAACTCGTAACAGTCAAGGTAATTGGAGAAGACAATGGAGGAGAGATCCCAATACATTTTCAGAAAAAGTAAAGAAAATAAACGCCTGTTGATGGATAATCAGATCAAGGAAGCCATATTCTAGAATGGTGGTAAGGGTAGAGGGGCGAGGTTGTGGAGATTTTCTGCAGATGAATTGACCAGTTGGTGGCGCCCCACACTCTCCTCACCCATCCTGGAGTTTGGAGCCTTGGCAGCTAAACCTCCAGGCAAAAATCAGAGCTCCCTTCTCTGCAGATGTTGAACGTTCTTTCTGAGAATCAGGGCGTCTAGACTTCGGTGTAGCCAACTCCTCCCCCCCCCCACACACACACTTTTGACTTCAAGAGTTTTCTAGCCAGACTCCTCTTTCTGCTCACACCAAAGTGAAGCCTGCCCACTAACAAGCCCCATCAAACAGTGGCATGGTACTGGGGCATGGGGGAGTGTCATGAATGGAATCCATTTACCCTGAGGGCACAGCACATGCTTCATGACATTGAGCCCATAGTATAATTCTAGCTCAGTGCTATCTCAATATTTATGGAAAATATTGATTAATGTATGTACCAATAATTTCAGTTTATATTAACATAAAGTTTATTGGGTTCCAGCCTTGAAAATCAGCCTAATAGAACACAGAAGACTGAAGTATGGTTAGAGAAAAAAATGTAATATGATCAACTTTGACAATGTAAAAACAAATTCCACATGTTAGAAAATGAGAAGGATATGGGGAGAAGAAGGGTGGAGCACTCATATCTTAATCTAATTTATTTGGAAATCAAGAGGCCCTTTCTATGTAAATCGATACAGCCATTGTGGAAAATAGAATGGAGGTTCCTCAAAAATTAAAAATAGAACTACCATGTGATCCAGCACTCCCACTACTGGGTATGTATCTAAACGAAACAAAATCACTATCTTGAAGAGATAGCTGAACTCTGTGCTCATTGCAGCATTATTCATAATAATCAAGACATGGAAACAACCTAAGAGTTCACCGACAGGTGAATGGATAGAGAAGATGTGGTGCGTGTATATAATGGAATAATCTTCAGCCATTAAAAAAAGAAAATTCTGCCATTTGCAACAACATGAATGAAACTCGAGGATATTAAATGAAATAAGTGAGACAGAGAAAGACAAATACCACGTGGTATCACTCATATGTGGAATCTAAAAAAAAAGCTAAGTTCATAGAAGCAGAGATTAGAATGGTGAGTGCTGGTTGCCAGGGGTTGGTGGGTTGAGAAAATGTCTAGATGTTGGCCCAACGGTAATAAACTTTCAATTTTAAGATAAACAAGTTCTGGGGATCTAATGTATAGCATGGTGATGATAGTTAACAATGCTGTATTGTGTACTTGAAAGTTGCTAAGAGAGTAGAACTCAAGTGTTCTCATTACACAAAAAAACTAACTATAAGAGGTGATGGATGTGTTAACTAACCTTACTGTGGTCAATATTTCATAATATATATATAAACCAAATCATTATGTTGTACACATTAACTTTACACAACGCTATTTGTCTATTGTATCTCAATGAAGCTGGAAAAAAAAAAGAAGCAGTTTCTAAGGGTGATGGAATATGAAAATATATGTTTACCTTCTCCAAAGGACAAAGGAAATAAATAGTAGAACAAAAATAATTGTCAAAAATTGGGAAGAGGAGAAGAGGGGAGGAAAAAGTGAGTTAAATCCTTTGAGTGACTAGACAATGTCTTGGATTAGTAAGTCAAGAAATAGTATATAAATTATTTAGAGTCAGGTTGGTAACCACCAGAATGAGGAGCAGAAAGCATTTACCTCCAACAACTAGGGCTGAGCATGGGGAAGGGTGGGTGGGCAACTGTAGTTTTTCATTATAATTCCTTCTGTTGGTTTCTTTTGTTTTCTGTCTTTTTTTTCAATGTTCATGATAAACATGAGGAAGAGGAGGAAGGAAGAAAGGGAGGGAGGGAGGGAGAGAGAGAGGAAGGAAGGAAGGAAGAAGGAAAAGAAGCAAATGCCAAATGCCATCAAGAGATTACCTCTTACTATAGCTAACCACTGATGTTCTGTCAATGCCAGCCAGCACGGGGTGTTAGATGGTATAAAATCAGTATGATTGGTTGGTTTTTCCATCTCCTTCTGAAAAGGACTTGACTCTCTGACAGTCACCACTTTTGAGTTGAGGCACAAGGTACGGCAGCACCTACGTACGATGAGATCTTGTGCCTTGGACTGGCTCACTGCCTCTCCTGGTTGGTCATTGACTGTCAGCCTCTTCTTGACCCTGCCTCCTACAGACTCACCCAGCCTGGACTCGGGACTCTGCCTGGACCTTCAGCTTCTGGCCTTGTTTACCTCCACACCAGGCTCCTCATCCTGGCTTTGTCTCTCCTCATTCTGGCCGGTTGATCCAAGGTTGATCCATAACCTCCAGGCCCAATGAGCATAAGAGAAGAGAGAATTCTTGTTTAGCATGGACTTCCTAGAAGATGGGTGACCGAAGGACACTCCCTAGCAAGGAATCCTGTGCACTAGAACCAAGAATCACGCAATGAATAATGGATACAACATGGGCTTTGGGGCCAAACTGAGCTGCTCGAGTCCTGGATCTGCTGCTAATTGTGTCACCTTGGCCAGAATACTTAAGTTCTCTGAGCTTCTTTTCCTTATCTGTAAAGTGAGGATACTACCATCTCTTGCATACATGGTTTTATCAGGAGCATTAAATGAGACCTTGTATATCAAAGGCCAAGCATACTCCTGACTTTGCAGTAGGTGCACAACGTTAGATTCCCTCCCACCTCCATTTCCCCCATCTTCCTTCTTCCCTTTCTTTAGTTTATATAAAGGTGGACACAAAGTGAAAAACAATGAAATACTTTGCAGGTGGTCACATCGAAGGTTAGGCAATGCTAGAGCTGCTAATAATTCTACTGCTTTGCTGTGAGTATTACAGCTTGGGGTACAGGCTCATTTTCCTTGGGAAAAAGTCTCTCTTGCAGGTAGCTTGCCTCTAAGATAGAGGAGTCACTGGGACCACAAGGATCCATTAGGACTTAGGGCCATAAAAATTTTAAATATTAGAATTGGTAGGACCTTAGAGTTTATCCGGTGACCAGCCATCATTTACAGAGAATTTGAGACCCAGAGAAGTTAAGTTGCCTGGTTCAATGTCACACACCAGATCTACTAAAGTCCTGTGCACTGCTTTTCTGAAATGAAAGGTACCCAGAGAAGGTTGCTGTGTTTTATGTCAAAAAAATATACATTATGCCATAAAATATGGTCTTGACTACGTTCTGTATGAAAAAAGATGCATGATGAAAAGCTCTAAACTCAAAAGAAGGCAGGCATTTTAAAAGTGTGTGTGTGTGTTTTTTTTTTATGTGAATACACTGAATGACACTGTAGTTAAATGCCACAATACATTAAAGGAAAATTTTGCCTGGGCATCAAAACCACTGATAAATGGTGAGTTTGTTAAAGACTGTCTACTGAATGCAACAGACATGATATATCCCAAACAGAAGCAACCAGAAGTCCTGTCGCTTAGTGTTTTAAAAATATGGCTAAGAATCTACAGCACAAATTATATAAGAAAGTTAAATAATTTCTAGTGTTTTAGCTGATGAGTTAGTATGTTAGTACATATATATACTACATATACTATACAGCATATATATCTTTTTTCATGGAGTTGATTAGGATTCATGGCTAGAAGGTTGCTTGGATATGATACCATTATGGTGGACATAATTATCAGGAAATGACTTATTTTTGGGTGCCAGGCTAATCTTGATAGTTTGAAGGTAGACTAGTCAATATTAATCTGCCTGCTTACATGTTGTGATCTGTGATCTGATTGGCGTTAATGTCAGACTTATTGTGAACTTAGTAAGGCAACATGAATAAAGACATAGAACTTATGCCTCTTCATTACTTTAATCACCACCAATAGCTTAGTAGTAAAAGGTTAGGACTAGAAAATGTCAGGGATGTAGTAAATAACACCAGCACTGGATATGCTTCTGTGGCTTCAACTGCTGATAGGCAATGATTTGTGTGACCCTACTGAGGCACGGATGTCATATTCTGCTGTATTTCATGGAGTTTGGCTGGATCAGTTTAAGCGGTTTTGGGTTGGGAACAGTTTTTTGTATTGTTGAAAGAAACCGACTTGTTCATATGATCCAAGGAAAAATCTCCATCCAACTCAGAAAAACTAGACCACTGAAACACTTGGAATCTTTCTTTTCAAGAGTGTCCGTGAGTTATGGATCTATACACTGTAGCTAAAAAATGTAAGATCAATTCACTCATTTCTAAAAAAACTACCACTGAGAACCTCATTTTGTTGGGAATAATCCGGTTTAACTACAGTGGAATGAGCTTTCCAGAAATAAAAGTAATAGCCTGAACTTCTTTCTCAAAACTGTAGATTTGAAGACTGAACTCCTACAAGTGTATTTCAGACTTAATCACAATGAAATAATACTGCTGTTTACTTTTCTCGATTAATCTTAATAGAAGAAAGGAAGCACTATAAATTAACATTATTGAATTTTAGGGCAAAATAGTACTGAAAACTAAACATGATACGATTGATGTATCAGAATTCTAACAGTGCACATATTCTTTTCATGCTCAGAACACAAAATGGAACACTAGACATTTTGGTACAGAAGACAAGGTGTCAGTTTTCCATTTTCACATTAAAGAAGAAAAGAATTACAAACATTTGTTTTGATTTATTATTAAACATCTCTAGGTCTCAATTTGTATTTTTATAAATATAAAATGTAATCAATATTACACACACATATATATATAACCTGCTCGCATTAAAGTTAAACATTTGTAAAGCCGGTGTACTGATTTTTTCTTAAATCCAGTCCATGCCACTCATTTCTGCACCTGCCTGCTCTATCGGCACGCATCTGTCAGCCTCGGAACCTCAGGGTAGACTGCCTTCTGCAGAGCATGTGGCTGATGCTGGAGATGGAATACCGGAGTTCAGGAGCAGAGCACTACTTGGCCTGGGCAGAAACTCAGGGCATTGCCACTGCATGGGCAAGCATCTATGGACTGTGCCACGTGAAGCTTTGTCTACAATACTGCGTGGCATGGACGTGGAGAAACTGGAGTTGACCAGTAAGAGTTTTTGGTTCCGCCTGTGCCTGGATTTGAAACCAGGACTGAGCATCAGCACTTTTGGACTGAGCTAGCCCTGAGACATAGGAATACTTTTTGAATGAGAAATAGAGGCCCTCAAGAGGGTGATACTTGACTTCCTACTAATAGGACAAATTAGGGCCTAAGTGATTGATTGAAATAATAAAAGATTAATTTATATTTCTGTTTTTAGTAGATCTTGAGTACATAGAATTAGATTAATCATAACTCTTGATTTGTGGCACATTCTCATCATTGGCCCCTGCATGGTCTTCTTTTAGTGTCTGAGTGAATGAGTTTATGCAATTATTCAGAGCTATAAAAGCATTCATACTCTGAGTTCTGTATTGAAGAATACTGAACACGGCAATGAACCCTGCTCAGATGAGATCTAAGAGAAGAGAAGAAAAAGGAGTGAAGACGGGACAACCAACATTTAGTGAGCATCTACTCCTTACCATGCACTATGCTGGACACTTTGCAAACATTATTTATTTCATTCTCCCAAGGGCGTCCCTAGCAAGCCAAGGGCTCCCCATCCTTCCTGCCTGTGGTTCTTTCCCATTACTGCAATCTGGCGGGTCACAAATAGAACCCCTGTGAGTGACAAGTACATTTCAGTGCAATATTCTCAGGTGGTTGAGTGGTTGGGTGCTGGGTGCTTTTCCATTTTCACAGCTGAACTTTAAAATCTCATTAAAACAGCGTTTTGTTGCCATTTGCTGAGTTCAAATCAACAGTGATTCAGCAAATAGGCAGACACAGCAAGTTATCTCTCCTGGCAGGTGTAATAAGGGGCCTGCATGGTATATGACTGAGAGAGAAAAAAGCAGTTTCAGAGCTAAAGCATTGTGAGCCCCTTTGTAAGCATTGTCTCCTATAAACCTTAGCTGATCTTTATATGTGAATGACTTTGAAAGAAAAAGAAGGCTCTTTCTTCTCCCCCATCCTTGGCAGTGTTTGCACTGGCAGAAGTATTGGACGGGTGCATTGCCAAGAAGTTTGGAAATGTCTGTTAGTGTCTGATGCAACCTGATGTCCTGAATAACATTAATTTTAAAAAAAGAAGTTTCTGGACTAGAAAGAGTCTTTCTTAGACTTAGAGCTGATCTAAATCCCCTAGCTGGCTCTTACCTAGACTGTTAAAAGTTTTTCTTAGTAACTGGCTGGAAGAATCATGAGGAAATACTGCAGTGGCTCCATATTTGTTGCTTGTCTACTATGGGCTAGACAAGTGGCTGATGCTGCTGAGTCAGACGGGGCCCAGCCCTCAAGTGGCTCTCAGGCTAAAGTCAGAAGAAGGGCAGGGCTCCGAAAATTGTAACTCAAGGTTGAAAGAAAGAAGGGCCATAAGAAGTGCTAGGCAGGGAGGGGTGAGTCCTGAGAAAGGAGCTAAAGATCCACGTGCTCTTTCACATAAGACTTGCAGATTCCGAACTAGAACGTGCAAAAGGACCTCTGTGACCTCTGTGACAGCGAAGAAGAAAGGACAGGGCAGCTGCTGGGGTCAAGACGGGAAGACGTTGACTTGCATGAAGATGCGTGGAGAAGACTTCCTTAGGTTTGAGCCACTTCAAGAGGAAATAGGAGGAAACATCAAGGCCGCCTATAAGGAGAGCAAGACTTTACTCCTGCAGCCCCCTCAGGGCTGTGGATGCCCCTCCCTGACCTTGACCCCTCCCTTCGTGTCTCATTCTGCATCCTCAGGGCTCTCAGGCCCTGACTTAGTCAACAGGGACCCCCTCTTGCCTGTCTTCCTCCTTTTCCCTTCTCTGTTCTTCCTCCTTTGGGGCTTGGTCTCTGCACAGTGAGGACTAAATTACTAAATGACCAGAATGACTAAATTCATGACTGAACCGATTGGCTCCTTAGAGGCCCATCTCTAAGAGCAGCATTCTCTGACTCCATATCAGGCCAGTAGGAAGATATTTGAAGACCTGGAATTGTAAGTTCTTAGAAAAGCCCCAAAGGCACCGAGTCCAACCTCCTACCGTTTGTACCCAAACTTCCTAAATCATCCACCTTGGCAGCTTCTGATCTCTCTGCCTGTAGGTAACTCGAGACCAGTGGCCATGGGTGCCTTTATGACAGGTCTCCACCTTGGTAGCATTCAGGAGGATTAAGGGCTAAATTAAGGGCACAAAGCCCCTCTTCAGCCCTGGGGCAGCAGGGGGGTCCCAGGGTCGGGAAGACCTTGGTCAAGCGCAGCAAGGAGAACAAGCAGCTACTCAGCCTGGCTGGCTGTTTATGTCGGGGACACAGGGCTCCACACCAGCTGCCGCTGCCCGCCCGGGCCTGTGGCTGCTGACAGCCGGGGCTGGATAATGTGGGCATTCATTGCCTCCAGCTGCTCCTCACAGGGCAGGCTCACCGAGGGTGCAGAGGGGAGTGAATGAAATGGGGGAGCCAAAGCAGAAGGGAGAAAGCAGCCATTTGTATGAGTGCCATGCAACTGCAGGGCCACCATCAGCCTGGGGAGTTGGGACCTTGCTGCAGGGGAATGTGAACTTTGTTGCTTGTCCCGCCTGAGTCTGTAATGAGGCTAAGTAAACACGTCTAGCATTTCCAAATACTCTGCACGATTTTCTCCCCAATGAGCTGCCTGCTGAGAAAGGGCGGACAGACCCAATCCTCCCAAATCAGTTTGGATGCAATTCAATTTTTTTTCTCCCTGGGAAGATAAACTGGGTCAGTCATTTTCTCCGTGATCCACTGATAAGAGTCCTGGATGGGACTTAGGGGACCTCGGGTCTACTCCCAGCCTGTCCACCATGTCCATGACCTCGGAGTAGTTAGGTAACTGTTCCAGGCTTCTACATCCTCCCTTTAAAATGGACATCACAACAACTCTCCTACCTACTTCACAGGGTGGCTGACAGGACAAAATGAGAAAACAAACATAAATCATATTATACACAAGAGACCAATAAGACCAAGGGGTGGGCAAGCTTGTCCACAAAGGGCCAGGTAGTAAATATTTTAGGCCTTGTGTATCCCATAAGGTCTCTGTGGCACGTTCTTCTTTGTGGGTTGTTTTTACAACGCTTTAAAAGTGTAAAAATCATTCTCAGCTCATGGGCCACACGAAAACAAGCCCTAGGTGGCATTTGGCCCACGGGTTGCGGTTTGCCAACCTCTACTAGAGACAAACCACAGGAGATGGTTGGACGGAGGATCAGCCTCCAGTGGTTGTGATAAGTCTAAATGTAAATAAGCATTAATAAATAAATGATATATGGACAGTGTATGAATATAAACGAATATACATATCCATGGTATTTTCTGACTTGTGTCCCCCACTGGTGAAATTACTTGAATCCCAGCCCACAGGCCATCTTGTTCAGATGCTCCTAGACTATCTTGCCATTTGCTGAGCTCTTCACTGCCTAAGCTAGAGCATCCGTGCTGACTGGATCTGTGGTCTTAAACTGGAGGCCAGCCTTCAGCCTCAATTAGGCTGCTTGTCGTGCCTAAGAGGTTCATTGGGCCCTCATAATAACGGCAGCAGACCATCCTGCCTCCCTAGCCAGTACTGCCTGGGCATAGCTCCTGTAGGGAGAATGGGATGAAGGCCTTTATTTGGGGGCCACTCCTGCTCAGGTAAGAAACAATTAATGTTATATATGGCAATTAGCTCACAAACAGTTTGTTGGGGACAGTGTGCGTTTAAATTTTGTCACTATTTCTCCCATAATACCTTAGTGAGGTAAGCTGGCTTTATCACTGTCATTTGCAAAGAGGAGAATTGTGATGAAGAATATTTAAACATAGTACTCAAGACTCTAAAGTCAACTCCCATGATTGAGTGGAGCAATGGTTTCTGGCTCCTTCTGTCTCTGATGAGGAGTTAGATAACTGCTTCCCTTGTATGTTTCTCTCTTCTTTCCCATCCTCCCTCCTGTGTGAAGCTATTAGAAGAGCCGCAGAATGAAACCTGGATGAGAAGAGCAGAGAGCAAAGAATGTTTGCTTCATCCTCTTCCCTTCCAAAGTATTTCCAAGGGGAAATGGCAGATGAACAACACTTTTCTAGACTAGAATGATGAAAGCAGCCAGATTTCAGATATACCCGTGCAAGAGGCAGTGCTGACCTCATGAATCTTGCTTTTGCTGGTACTGTGTGGAACTATGATGAAATGAATGCAGTCTTTCAGAGCCAGGTTCCTAGATAGCAACCACCTCGTACCTTCTTTTGACAGAGGGGAAGATGGAGAGCCAGAAAGGGTGTGAGCTTTTCATGAAGATGGCTGGAGTTCAGAGCTGAGACCAGCAGTGCAGTCTCTGACTTGGATCCAGTCCATTGTCTACCACACTCTGCTGTCTCCCAGGGTGTCAGCTGCCCCACACAGCTACACTTTGTGTTTGTCATTTCATTTTTATGATCTCAAGAAGTCTTTTCCCACTTCAGATGAAGATCTCTGTCATTTCTAATTCAACACAATGTTTTCTCTCTGAATGATTATTTCCCTTTGTTAGCACATAGGGCTAAAAGCTCAACACTGCTGTTTGAGCATGGCACAGAGTAGAGCTCTATTCTGCAGAGGAAAGCTCTAGTCTTCAAACACAGGCCACCTCAAACACGGACCAAGGATGTTATAAATGCCTGGCCCTGGTCACAAGAGGGAAAGTGTAGATGGCTCAGGGTAAGTCCATCATCCCTCTTGGGCAAAACTACCCAAGGTACCCATTGTAGAGATGGTGATGTCTGCATCATTTTCATGTATGAAGGAAAATCCTTTAGAAATGAAAAGCTAGCCAAGGTCAGTGCCTGGCAATCATTAGGGACAATTAAGGTTGATTAAATGAACGAAAACTCTTCAAAGGAGATTTTTAAGGTGAAGCTTCTTAGGAGAGGAGCTAGACAAGCTAATGAACCTAAACAGTGAATAGCTTATTCTGGAACACTGTAAAAACATTAATTTCTTAATGAAAGCATAATAAAGAGAGAAAGTAGATGGCAGTGTCCCCCACCTGCAAACTATGGAGATAAAGAAATGAAAAATTCTTACTCTCCAATTTGGGATTCATTGTACTACATGCATCTGAAATTGTGCTGTATTTCAAAACTTTAATTTTTTACTAAAGTTTGGGTTGATTGACTTTTGATAGGTGAGAGGCATCCTGATCTCATCAAGAAGGTTTCCCAATGACCATTGATCCCAGACACGGAGTTGAGCCCTTGTCAGCTTTAGTCCTAACACCAGACATTCTTGAACTTTACACTCTGGGGAGGGGCTCTTCCTGCTGTCTTAAGGCTGTGGCCATCGGTCTGGGGCCTCCTGAGTGGAACAGGCCATCATCTTCATAGGGGCCCTGAGAAGGGAGAGACGTCCATGGGTAGCACATCCAGGGAAGGGAAGGTATGCCAGGCCTGCCGTGAAGAACTGCTGATTTCATTATTTCTACTTCACATTCCACTACTCCCGTGGGGAAGAGAGGTAAAAACACATTTGGGGGAGAATGTAGTTTTTCAAAACATCCCATGACTCCCACTAACTCCAGGATAAAATCTAAACTTATTGGTATGGCAGACAAGGTCCTCCGTGACTTGACTTCAACTTCCCTTTCTAATCCTCATCTTTTGTCACTCCCCACATACTCTGCCAGCCTCTGTGAATTCCTTGTCCCTTGTCAAATGTACCATATTCTTTTTCACCTTTGTGCTTTCACCTATGCTATTCCCTGTGCATGAAAGACCCTTTCTCCCTTTTATGACCTGGTGAAATCCTACTCATCCTTCAAAACCAAGCTCAAATAGTCCTCTGTGATGCATTTCCCGACTCTCACAGGCAAAGTTATTTCTTTGTTCTCCTTTAAGTTCTCATACAAACTTCTATGACGATGTATACGACTCTCCAAGAGTTATTTATTAATGTGTTTACCTCCTCCAGTGGTCTGTCAGCTCCTCATCTATAGGGGCTGTGACTACCTATATTACCCTCCACCTAGCCCAGCGCTGGGCTATAGTGGTCTCTAAAAAATGTTGAGCAAAGGAAGGACTGATGTGGACCTAGCTCTCACAAGCCTTTGATGGCCCAGCAAAATGATTCAATCTCAGCTATCCTCGCTGGTGTCCACTGTGCGGTATTCAAAATTATCCGTTAGGGTACAGGGAGAAAATATTAAAACTCCTATTTATATTTATGTTTGTCAGAAATTAACAATGAAAGTAAGCTTTTCTAATAGTTCATATGGATTGATAGTAGCACATGCATTTAATTTATAAATAAATATATAAATTAAGAATAACGTATGCATTAAAAACATTGTAGACCACCATTATAAGTAATGGGAAGTCATTGACAAATTCTGAACAGGAGAAAAATGTGAAAAAAACAAGTGTGTAAGAGAATCGATCTGTAGACTGGAGGGAGGTAGGGCCATCTATCAAAATGGAAAGAACTACAGTGGTCCACGCATAAGAGATAAGAGACTAGACAAGCATAGGGGTGATAGGAATGGGGGAAAAAAAGAATCACTAAAGAATTGCTATCACGATCTTCCTTATTATCGTTACATCAGTGGGACTCAGAGACGTATTGGCTAATGATAAGCAGAAAGCATCAGAGCCCCATGGAGACCCCACGACGCAGCCTCGACCTGCAAGAACTGGCGGAAGTCAAAGATGGAGATAGAATACTTCGCCTCAGGCTTAGATTCTATAAGTGACACTTTTAAAAATTTTTCTCCACTTGTTTGAAGGGGCAACAAATAAAGGCCAACTACCAGGCCTGTTCAATGTCAGATAGGACTTCTTAATAAAGATTGCTTATAGCCTCAGACTGTTGCATCCGCATTGCACAATTGTTGTGTGGGGCGGGTTGGATGCTGGTCTGAGCTGCTGCTGGGTGAGTGACCGTCTTCTGGCTGCTTCCTGTTGGCTTAGGAAAGAACAGGAGAAGGTGGGTTTGTTTGCCAGTTGAGCAACCTGCCATGGCGCGGCCAAAGTCTGACTCTCTCCCTTTAAACATTAACCATCTCTTAAAACATTTGCATTTTGTGCCCAAGACCGAGGGGGCCCAAAGAGAAAAGCGAGGAGGAAAGGATAGGAGAAGAGGGCAAGGAGGGAGAGGAGAGCTCTACACATCAACAATTTATTCATTCCACAAACATTGTACAGAGTTCTACACACTAACAATTTATTCATGCCACAAACCCATGCACTGCCCAAGACCCAGGGTTTGAGAGCTGAGTAGAACATGATTCCTATCCTTAGGGACTCATAGTCTAACAGAGGAGACAGACAAGTAAACACAAAACAAAGGGAAAGGATGAGCCCTGGGTCATTGTCATTTCCAGAATCTTTGTTCCCAGGGCAGTGGTTCTCAAACTTTAGTGAGCAAAATGTGACCTGGAAGAGTTGTTTAAAATGCAGCTTCGAGCTTAGCAAGACTGTTTCAGTGGGTCTGCAGTGTGCCCCAGGGGTCTGCACTAATCCAGCTCTCTGAGGGAATTCAGGTTCAGGTGGTCCGTGACCACAAGGGGGCACGCCCTTCAGGGTAAAAGCCTGGACCTGGAGGTGCAGCCATGGATCTAGTCCACCAGAGGCTGATGGGAGACATTGCAAGAAGAATGGAAGAGGAAGCATTAGAGATGATTAAGGGCAGAAAATGGAAAAAGAGAAAATCCAGGGTGTGCAAGAAAAAATAGTAATGCCTCTCTAAGGAGAAGTGAGCAAATATTCCCAGAGACCCTGGGGCTGCTCAGTTGGCTGGTGTCCACATGTTAGCCATAATTTGTGGTCTTTATCATATAAACTTGATGACTTACTTGAGTAAGCATATAGCAATGAACAAAGAGCAAACTCTGCTAGAACCTTGGGCATAAATAGCACGTGTGGACCCCAGCCTTTTCTTTGTCATGCTTCTTGTCATTCTTCCAGATCCCCTGACTGCAGCACATTGCTTATCTGAATAAAGCCATGGGCTATGGCAAAGGAGGTTGCTTTAAAGAAGAGGCACTAACTTGACACTATCTTCAGTAACTTCCCTGGTTCTTGGCAGCTCTGTCTAGCTGCTCGCCAACCCTGCACAACCCCCTAGGCTAGTCTACTCCAGAGCAGCATCCAGCTTGCTACCTGAGACGGCTATGGTGGACCAACCTACATGAAGCTAGAGCTCTGATGGCCATGAGCAATTTCCACCAATGGTCCACAGATCTTACTCCTCATCCTGATTGCATCAAGATTTTTTGCTTTCTTAAACTGGTTTTGGGCCCAAATCTGAGCCCCTGGGGTATGTTGGTCTGATCCTAGTACCATCTGGCTCTTCCTTAGCATCAGGCAGGATACTCCTGTTTATCCTGGCACTGTGCTTAAAGTGCCTTTCCCCACCTCTTTCCAAATAGACATCTCCTCCCTCATTATTTAAGCTCCTGCTCTAGCTACCTTCCCGATGACTCTTCCTCAACCATCCCTTTCGCATTTGGAGTCCTTTATCCTATGGACTCTTTGCTGAGGGGTGCCCCACCCACTCAACTACAAGTTCCAGGGATCTAGTCTCATGGAAGTCACGAGAACATAAAGCTTAGGAACTCAAGCTAAAGTGAATCAGAAACTCAGCACTGCCACCTACCAGCTCTGTGACCTTGGGCAAGTTACTGCATTGTCTTCAGTCTCAGTTTCCTTACCTATAACATGGAGAAACAATCAGACTTACTGTTAAGATTAAATGAGCTAATGCTTGGCCCGGTGCCTGAAACATGGTCCCCGTCAATAAGTGTTTGCTCTTCTCCTAATTCGTATTTATATCCTTTCTTTTACTCTAATCCCCATGGACTTAGTACAGAGTAGATGCTCAATGACGTTTATTGAATTAACAATTAAGATATGTAACCTTAATCACTGGATCCGTTCATGAGCACATTTTAAGAAGGCATGGGCAACTCAGTATGCCCCTTTAATTCATCAATATTTTGTGGTGTTTCCTCCATACGAGGATTTCCTTAGAGTGGAATTATCTAAATAAGCACAGGCACATTCTTCTCCATCGCTCTGCTTTCGTGTCCATTGTTCAGCATGCTTTTCTTACTTCAGTCCCTATCCTCACCTTTGCTGTCCTGCTTCGGAATAAAATCAGAAATGGCAGCTATTTTAAAGTACCTTAAACTGAGTCGAAGCTCTCCAGGGGAAAATAGCCACAGAATTCTATTACGTCTGTTATAAATGTTTGAATTCCACTTTTCCCACTGTTGCTTTCTACCCTGTGAAATGAGATGGGAAGAACTAAATAAACTCTGAAGTTTTTTTTAATTGCTGTGGTCCATGATCTCCTTTTGTGCACGGCTGGATTTTTAGGCTCAAACAGGTAAAGCAATTTTTGTACACAAACACAGCTTCACGATCAGTTCTGACTCTCTGACATGGATACTCTCAGGAGGCAATAGGGGCAGCCTCTGCTGCCTGCCCTGTTTGCTACTTGTCTTCCCATTTGCCTGTAATTCCTGGAGGCTGTTCGCATGGCTGAGCTAAACGTCTGGACATTTGGTTCCGGTCCCCTTGAGTCCAGGAATTCTGAGGAAAGATAACAAGGGTAGACAGAGTTCAGAAGGAACTAAATGCTTCTTAGAGATCTTAATCGAATCATGGAAAGTTAAATAGGAAGACAAAACATCACAAAAATAGGTGAAAAGCCAGTAACAAACAATATATTAGCTTTCCTTCCTCTCTGGGGAAGCTGGCAATGAGCCCTGTGTGTCCCATGGAGGCTGTATTTGGGGGGTGCATTCAGCCTGCCCCCCAGCCTGGCGGTCCCTGAGCCAAGGAGAGCCCCCGACAGTGTGGGAGGAGCCCCCCATCTGGGCAGGTGGGCCTGTCCTAGCTCCTCCTCCCTCTCTCTCATCCAGTGTGGCTCGCTTTGAATACATTCTTCCTCTGGGCCATTGTTTCTCATCCTCTATGAATCCATTTTCCTTTTTAAAAGCATTTTTAAAAATCTCACATATCTCTCCTCCCCCGCAGTGGTTGTGATAGGCATCCCCTGGGCCCAGACCTGTCCCATCCACACACTTGAGTGGGAGTGCCAGCTCTGGCTCCTCCCTCTCACAGCTCTCCGGCTCTCCATTGATTGCTGGTGATTGGTTATCAGGAAGCTTTCTTGTCTAAACATCAAATCCAGAGGTCCCGCAGTAAAAGATAGTGCCTAAATGAGTCACCCATGCAATGGATGTTTCTTAAGCATCATCTATGTGCCATTAGGTGCTGCGCGAGGCCCAGGAGGTGCAACGATGAATGCAAGAAAGGCCCTGATTTCAGGAAGCTCCAGGCAGACACAAGAGCAATTCCAAAATGATCAGTGCTACCTAAAACTAGGCACAGAGTACTGTGGGACCCAGAGGAAGAAGCAACTAGCTCTGCCTTGGGGTCCCGAGGAAGGCTTTGCAGGCAGAGAAAGGAAAGAACGCCAGCCAGGAACGGAACACAGAGTGTGTCTGTTGAGGGACAGCAGCTGGTGGACGCAGAGCCTATTCGGGAAATGGTGGGTGGTTGTGGGGAGCTGGAGCACAGGGCATAGGGCTGGAAAGTGATGGGAGATGATGCTGGAAAGCTGCGTGGCTGTCACATGTGAAGAGAAGCTAAGGCATTTGGACTTGATCCTGTTGGCTATGGTATAGTCATCAGACAACTCAGCAAGGGACCGAAAAATAATATGAGTTTTAGGTCTTTCAATAAAAAACCACCTGTGCAGCCAGCATCCTCGTTGAGCAATTAGAGATTAAACATGAGAAGGGATCAGCGGGTAAGCACCTCCAAAGCAGGCAGTGGGCACACTCCGGACTGGTGGAAGCCGCTGTGGAAAGTAGGGGTTTAATTGTCCCAGCTCTTTAGCTTGCTGACTTAAGCCCTCCATGAAGCACACTTGTTCTGCTGCACTCCTAGAATGCAGTCAGCTCAGCCTGCTACGTGACATCACTGTATTACAGTGAGAGAGGAGAGGTGACAGAATTTCTGGAAAAGTGCTTTGGGACACCCAGGATGCTACAAATGCATTGAGAATGAGTATTGCAGTTTTCCACGGGCATGCTCAGAGGCTCCAGGCAGGATGCAGACCTGCGCAGATAACCTCCTTGGAGAAAGTGGTTCCCTTCAATTTAACAGGCAACTTCAGGGCAGAAACGTAGGACAGTGAGAGAGATGGGCACAACCAGTTAGGTCCGTCAAAGCAAATTTGGTGACCACGAATATGGTTCTTGTTATTCAGAATAATAACCGTAAGGCAGGAACGATAAAGCATGTTTGGTGGATCTCTAGCTTTCTGGCACATTCCTTGGGGTTAATTAAACTCGTGTCAGCAGCAGGACTTTTCAGAGCTTTGAATATGCTAATAAGCATAGTGATTTCAAAGGAGGTTTTATATATAATATTTCTCAAGTTGATTTGACCATCAAACTCCCTCCTATTTTCTGGTCCACATCTCCCGGAGGCCCTCCAAGACCCTCAAAAAATATTAGAGTCCACTGTCTGCCCACACTATATTTCAAGAGGAAAATGCCAGTTTCTGGGGAAGCTGGAGGGACCCTGTGAGGCAGGAACAAGTGGAAGCAGCAGCAGCAGGGGCTCCAGTCAGGCAAGGCCTTCAGCTCTCCTCTCTGCTCCTGCACCTGACGCGGTAGCCTTTGGGTCCCACGTGAGGAGCATCGCTTCCTGTTCTTTGCTAAGAACTGCCCCGCTTCCCATCTGCCTCGCCCCACGTGACCAGCTCCTGGCCAGAAGCTCATCGCTAGCTCCTTATTGTTCCTGTTTCTTGATATTTTTAGCTCTGGCCCAGAGCTCTTCACAAGAACTCAGCAAGAAGGGCCCAAGGTGACATCATGAATACTGCCTCATTGCTGTAATACTGGCTTAGGAAATATTACTCTCTTTCCTCACACATTTCAGTTGCTCTTTGGTTTTGGGGGAGTTTCTTTGAGGGCTCCTATCGTTCCATATTCTACCTCACATAGTTTGCAATTATTTTCATTAGTTTTGTGCATGCTTTCTAGGGTTTGATCTGGTTTTGCGTCTTTGTGTATTGTCTTACTTGTTTTCATCACCAACACCGGTTTTCTCTACTTGAAGAAAAGAAGAGAGCTTAATTTGGTTTTGCTTTCATGTTTAGTGTCAGCGACGTGACTTTCTTTTTTTTAGCCTGATGCTTTCAGGATTACGTGCACAACGTGCTCTTCACAGGAGGCTGTGCCGAGGACAGCTGCCTTGCAGGGGAGAACTTTTCCCTCGTTCGGAAGAGCTGTATCTTCTGATCTGCCTTGGGCTTTTGTCCCTGGGCTGCTGCCCCGCTAAAGATACTCTGGCATTCTCTTCGTAAAGCAAAAAGGCAGTTGGTTTCTGAAACCACATGATTGATTTTAAAACTTAAATCCCAAACCCTCCATTTGAATAAGAAACCATCCTCCAGCTTCAAGCTTTACCTCAATCACTACTACCTTTATTCAAGTTAAAACGTCCCCCTGGTTCCCTCTCCTTCCACTAAAATTCCTGGTTACTTTTAGAAGCCTCATTTTACTCAAAGTAATACAATTTCTTCCATTCTCTTGTTCTCCAGGCTTATATTTCCATCTGTTTATGGAAAAACCCTCTCTCTGGAGGGACTACGAGCTTGTCAAATTCAGCCCATTCAGAGATAAATCACATTACCCTCCTCCAACCTGTCCCCTCCTTGTTGTCCTTAGTCAAGACATGGACAGCCTCTACACAGCTGAGCAAGCTGAGATCTCCCGGTCCTCATGGTGTCTTCCTTCTTCCCCATTCCATCAACCTAATCTGATCTCATTTAAATTCTCTCAATTCTGAATCAGTAATTCCTCTTACATGAATCTCTTTCCCTTCCTCCCTTCTGCTATTGCCCGCTCTTGTCCTCTCTTTTCTGGACAGTGAAATAATTTCCTTGGTGGTCTTCTTGTGAGACCCTTCCCCTCCTCTAAATCCACCCTCACCCAGCAGCAGGAAAGGCTTAATCAGCAGTGAATACTCCCCACCCCTCCCAGAACCGTTGCCAGGACCTGGGGTCAGATCCTCGGCAGCAGGGCGAGCTGGAGCTGTAGCAGCTCGTGCCTTCAAGAGATGGATTGGAGGTCATTGTGTATCTTAACCAAGCGACTCTAACTGCCCCTTCACCTGCTCACTCAAAACTCTGGGGGCCTTCTTCAAAGAACCTATGTTCCCACGGCTCTGGGAGTTCCTCCAGGCTCTCATTCTGGCCTGGTTTCCCCTCTTTGTAGCCTACGCTTCATACCAAGATCTTGCCACTCTGCCCATCCTCCAATGAGTGGTTAGACTCTCTGATGAGTTTTGGAGACTTCTTCTTAGCTCTGTGTTGGTATCATGGCCTACTAGCCACAAGCAAGCCCCACACAGTCCAGGTGACGGGGACACTGAAAACCAGCCCTGGTCCAGCACCATGGCCTTCTACTTGCTGAACAACGAGTCCAATAGGACTCCCAGACTATGAGGTTTGAGAGATGAAGTTCACTGGCAACGTCTTGGAGGAGTCCATAAAAAGTATTTCCATGTTGTCCATTCGTTGATTCACTTAACAAATATTTGTATAGAGAGACTGCTAAGTGCCGGATACATTACATGGTGTTGAGGATACAGCACAGAGGAGGTCAGACTATGTCCCTGCTCATGGAATCTGTATTCTAGTACTAGAGGGACAGAGAAAATATATTATGTTAACTCAAACATAGCATCAAAAATTGTCAATAGTTTTTTTTTTAATTGTTTCTTGGTGAGGAAGATTGGCCCTGAGCTAACATCTGTTGCCAATCTTTCTTCCTCCTTTTTTTTTTCCTCCCCAAAGCCCCAGCATATAGTTGTACACCCTAGTTGTCAGTCCTTCTAGTTCTTCTATGTAGGATGCTGCCACAGCATGGCTTGATGAGCAGTGTGTAGGTTCATGCCCAGGATCTGAACTGGGGAACCCTGGGCTGCTGAAGCGGAGTACATGAACTTAACCACTACACCACTGGGCTGGCCCCTGTCAATGGTTTTAAAAGTCTGAAGACAATTAAGCTGTACAATATGTAAGCGACTGAGTGGGAAGGGCCAATCTAAACAAGATGCTCAAGGAATTAATCACTGAGAATATGACATTTAGGCAAAGATCTGAATGATAAGAAGAAGTCAACATGCCAGTCTTGGTGGGCAGAGTGTCCCAGGTAGAGGGACCAGCAAAAGTTCAAAGCCCTAACATGGGAATGAACTTAGACGAGGCTGTGGAACAGAAAGGAGACAGTGTGACCAGACTTGATGAGCAAAGTGGTGAGCAAGAGGAGATGAGGTCAAACAGGAGGACACAGGCGGGATTGCGTAAGGCCTTGGTAAGTTTGCATCAGAAGTTTGCATTTCCATCTGAGACCAACAGGAAGCCACGCTCTGCAGACTCAGAACAAGAGCAATGCTAGAGACCACAGTGTCTGAGCATCTATCTAGGTTCCTGGAAATCACACAGAGAGTGCAGACAGGCCCTGAAGGAGTGAGTGACTGCTGAGTTTCTTAGATGTCCGGAGCCCAGGGATGATATCTTGATGGACACCCGATTCCTGGGGCTAGTGAAGAGTTCAAATGGATCCAGGAGGGAGTAAGCAGAGACCTAATCTTTCAGCCAGTCCTCCTAGAGAGGAGGGGTTTTGAGGAGGTTGAGGGCCCCAGGACTCAGAGAGGCTGGACATGTGAGCTCCAAGGATCCAGGAAGGCTGGAGACCAATGTGAACACTAACAGTGCTATCGCAGCGTCAAGACACATGCAAGGTTTGGGGCTGCAACGATGGAGCCACACTAGAAAAACAAAAATACTCCCACTAACCCTAGCCGGCCCTGGATTTTCCATACTGTTCATTTTCAGCTCTGCTCTCCCTCACAGTGTGTGCCCTGAAACAGCGTGCACAAGCCTGTAAAAATACATGTTGAAACGGCACCCTGATATTTATGCAAGGTGGGCCCCAGAAGTGCCCAATATGCTAATAGTATCAACCTCAACCCCGGGCGAAATGGCCTCCTTGACTTTTTAATGACCTAAGAGAAGATCTCCCTTGAGAAGAGCCTCTTTCTTTGACAATTGTTCTTTTTTCTTCCATGGTAGTTTTACCTGTGCTAATATGCAATGGTGAAGAAAGAAAAAAAGCAATCCTCCCAAACAGAAGGTACTGTGAAAGGGCTCAGACTGCTCTGTTCTCTGAAAAGCCCCGCTGCCTCGGTCACAGTGAGGCTTTGGAACAAAATTAGGACTGTATGAAGGATGAATGGGTCCAGTCTGTCTCCTGCAGAGGCTGTGCTGGGCGGATGGGGCCAGAGCCGTCACTTGCTTCATAAGCTTTCATAGAGCGTCTTTCATTCAAAGATCCCAGGACGCTTCACAGCTGCTAAAATGATCCTAAGCAAATATTTGTAGCCACACAGTACAGGTGGGAATATGGAGGCCCCAAGAAGAAACAGGACTGACCAAAGACCCCAAGAGTCAACTGCAGAGGTGGGACCAGAATCCAGGAGCTGAGCCAGTTTAGAGCTCTGTCTGCAGGATCAGGCCTGGGAGACGATGTTTGGGACTTCATGACTGAGACGAGTCATGATCAAACAAATTTGAGAGTCCACAATAACAGCCAGGGGTGAGCCTGCTGCTTCCTAATCTGATGTCATTTAGGCACGTGTGCATGGTGACGTGGTGACCTGCAGCTCGAAGTGGCTGGGAACTTTAATAATTAAAGCCCTCTAATTAGATTGACAGTGTCTGTCCGAGTGAGCATATGCAGGAGAGTGTTTTCTGTGTTCCTGACAAATTCACTTTATCGCTTCAATTAAACCTGTTTCCGGTGTGCTGGGGCTAAAAAGGCCAACGTACATAGCAACCACATGGCCATATTGCCAAGATAAGGACGGACACCATACACTCCACCTGTGTAGGCTGCAGGCTGGGGTCCAAGTCAGGGGCCAGAGTCAAGATTAAAGATTGCTATGGTCTGAATGTTTCTGTCCCGCCAAAATTCAGGAGCTGACATCCTAACCCTGAAAGGTGATAGAATTAGTAGATGACGACTTAGGAATGTGAAGCTCTCATGAATGAGATTAACGCTCTTGTAAAAGAGACCCCAGAGAGCTCCCTCGCCCCTTCTGCCACGTAAGGATACAACGGGAAGTCTGCTACCTAGAAGGGCGCCCTCACCTGACTGTGCTGGCTCCCTGATCTCAGACTTCCAGCCCGCAGAACTGTGAGCAATAAATTTCTACTGTTTATGGGCCACCCAGTCTGTGGTGTTTTGTTACAGCAGCCTGAACAGACTAAGACAAAGAGTATACTTTGATATGGTCCTTCAGGAGGGATGCTGCCTCATTCTTGCCGCTGCTGACCTTAAAATAACCAAAACTCCAACACAATGGAGAGTTATGACTTAGGGTGCTCAGGCTTCCTTCTCTCAATCGGCCTCACTGGAGTGGATTAGCTGAATGACAGACAATGTGGGAAGCATTTGGGAGGAAAGATAGGAAAGAGAGAAGATAAGAAGGGCTCCAAGACTCAGTGTGGGCTGCCAACAACTTTATTTCTCACCCAATTTGGCCCTCAGAGGTTGATTTGTCCTTGGGCTTCTCCCAAAGGTCAGATCTGAATCAAGATCTTCCTAGATGCCAGGAACTTGGTGGAGCTTCAGGGCCCATAGAAAACCACAGTGTGAACTGTGGGGGGTCAAGGGCCATTTTGGCACTGCAGAGCGGTGGTTATGAATTCAAGTTCCAAGTCCTCATTTACTAGCTGTGGGATCTTGGGCAAGTCACACCATCTCTTTGCACCTCATTTTTCTGGGCACAAACAATATGCATTTGACAGGGTTGTGAGGTAAGAATTTGCTAGAGTTAACACTTAGAACAGAGCTTGATCTGCATTAAGAACTCAATAAATGTCGGTCATTATCATTACTATTATGTAGCAAACTCATGGTACCCCAGAACTTCTTAGATTTCTGGTTCCTCTTCAATACAGATCCAATTCACTCTTGGGTCCAATTTAACTTGGGAGTTACATATAAGACAATTTCTGAATTAAATGGGCTTTGGCCAAAAGACCACCTTTGTTAGTAGGTGAGGAAGGAAGCCAGGCTATGCTGAGACGTCATCTCATCATTGACATTTGGCCCAGCACCAGCCAAAGCTAGCCCTGGGTAAAACTAAGACAGGCCAAATTTGCTTCCATTGAGCTGCTCCCTTCTAAGCACCCTACCATCCCAGGCCCACCCAAGATCTATTGCCCTGGAAAACACTCCCAGGGAAGAGCCATTGGGGGCAGCCTCCCACCTTCAATCAGTCAGCAGGCTTGCAGTGAATTCGGGAGCAAGAGCCAGCTCAGAGGAGGCATATCCTTGGAGCTGGCGAGGAGGCGTCAGAGAGAAAGCCAGAGCAGAAGGGGGTAGACGTCAGTGCTACGATTCATCTGAGTAGGTCTTGGGCAATGGAAAAGCATTTTGTATACTGTCAAGGGCCACCCAAATGTTAAGGGGTGTTATTATATAACTGTTACTACTTTTCATTGAAAAGCCGGTTGTTTATCATCTATGTAGCCGGCAACAGAGCAAAGGAAGCCAACGAGATCTGATCTGGGTTTACCCCACCTCTGTGGCTGACACATGAGTGACCTCAGGTGAGTACCATGACCTTCCAGACCCCGACTTCCCAGTCCATGAAGTCCCAAGAGAGCAGGGCCTTTGAATGGACTGAAAGTGATATTGTAAAGAGCCTGGCCGGTAGCAGACAGTCAACCAAGAGTGCTTTTCCCTTCTCTCTAGTAAAGACACACACAGAGCACTTTTTCTTTACATGGTAATGGAACTTCATAAAACTAGAAGGCAAGCCCGTGGCCCCAGGGTAGGCTTTAGTAGTGAATTATTTCCATAGCATCTCTTCTCTCTTCAAAGACCACGCAGAGAGGGAATATCTACGTCGGTGTGGTTCAGCCTTGAGCAGCAGTTGCTTGCAAAAAGCAAGGTTCAGGAATGTTTTCAATATGCAGAGCTCTTTTGTTGACCTGGGTCCTGTCTCTGTGGCCTCCACCCCAGCAGAAGCCTCCAGCTCCTGTGTTGAAAGGGCAGAAGAAGCTTGCCGAGGGCCCCAGGAGACCCAGTGCTAGGCTTTGTGTGTTGGCTGGAATGCTTCCCATGGTGCTCAGTGACCAGAGAAGACAACCACCCACACACCAGAGAATGTGGAGGAGTGTCCAGGACCGTGAGAGCATTCTACTCAAGTCCACTTGACACAGCCAGCACACCGCATGGCTTCTCAGGTCCCCTTGCTTGGGCTGCTTCCAAGCCTTCAGTCAGGCTGGACTAGGAGCTAAGATGCTCTGTTTGGGAAATTGCCTACACCCTCGCACCCAATGCCGGGCATTCATCAGACGTGGGGGATGGGAGTCTGTGGAGGTGACACGGATTTATTATTCCACGATCAATTTGATTGGTACCTCCCTGGGCCCTGACCTTATTCCCTCCTGCTTCCGTTGTACCAACACCACCACCTCATGGACAGACCTACTCACTACAGATGATGGTGATTTTTCTTTTTTTTTCTAGTCAGTACTCTGAGAAAATGAACTCTCCTTCTAACATCCATTTCAACCTTCTAGGCCTGTGAGGATGCCGGGAACGAAGTGCACCCCCCGAAAAATATCCAAAGAGAGTGTGAACAGATTAGACCCATAGTCTCAGAGATTGTCTGTATATATATACATATATAGGATATTTATATGTATGAAATATGTATGAGATATGAAATATATGTATACATCTATGTGAGACTTGTGTGTGTATGTATGAGCTCCAGCTATATCTTTTTTTACCTAAAATAATAAATATTTATTGATTTGAGTATATAATATAAATATATTGATTCCTGGGCAATCCCTAGGTCAACCTTGAGATGCTCCTTTCTGCCTTTCACACATTTCTCAGGCTTCATACGTTATAATTTCCTCTCCACCCTTGATAGATGTTTTAACTTGATTTCACTGGGATAAAAATTATTCAGCGTCTGGTCCTCAGGATGCGCATCAGTAAAAAAGGCTAGTGGTGGGCATTAATAACAGATGTCGAACGCCCAGCCCAGGCTTGACACAGGCAGATGGTTAATAAATGGCGTGGGTGGAAGTGGGGCTGATAGGTGAGGAGACAGCAACGCTCTGGTGGTGCTGTGGACTCAGAGAGTTCGATGGGCACAATGTCAATGACCTTCTGGAAGACCCCACAGTCCTCGTCTTCCAAGAGCAAGCTGGTTAACACCTCTGACCTCCTGAGCCTCCATTAGTTGCATAAGTAATAGAATAATCAGAACCTGGGAGCTTGATTCCCGAACATCTCTACTGCTGATGGCTCTTTGGCATTGTAAAAACACACAGAAGACGGAAAGACAAAGCCATACTTGAAGTCTAGTTATTTCGCAAAGAATTAAGTAGAACTGGAGGTGGAGGGGCCTCTCAGCATTTCTGGATCTCTAAACAGAATTGTCCCCCTTGCACGGGTCCCATGTACCTGGGATAGGTTGCAGACACCTTAAGTAACATTTCTATTAAGATAGTGAGAACAAACAATGGGGACTCCCATTTTATTCACTCTCCTCTCCTAGTCTGTGCCAGTGAGCTCTGAGAAGAGCTTAAAGTGGAGGGTATAGCAGAAGAAACTTCATTCAGTTTCCAGTCTTCTCAGTTTTGTTATAAGGGGGGATGTTACCAAGCCAAACATCTTGTGCAAGCTACTAACCAGCCAGGGTAGAACGAAGCAGTGCACTGTGGTACAGAACGCACACACCCAAGACCAAAGGTGTAGGTGAACTTGTCTAGGCTATGGATTTACCGTGACTTGGTTTCCCCATCTGTCAAGTAAGAAGGTTGATCCCAAAGACCCTTAAGTTCCTTTTTAGGGTTAACATTCTCTAATCCTCAACTTACAAACTATAAAAAGTTTGAATTAACTGATGATAATGACAGTCTTACTAGAGCTTTTAGAACAATGGCACAGAGAATCCAAAACAGCAGAAAATCAAGAAAGCATTTATGTCTGATTCAGAAATTCAGATTGACCATCCCATCTGTCATCAAAATATTGATTGTTTTGCAGAGAACTAAGTGGGTCCGGGGAGATGAATAATTAATGTTATGAGTAGTTTGCATTCTATGACCACTAATGGTGGTCAGCCAAGAAAGGACGGAATATGTGCCTGAGAGATAAGAAGGAGTCATTCACTGGTTTGACAATTAGCCATTGAAGGCCTGCTCCCAGCCCTAACCCTGAGAGGGCCACTTAGAATTCAGGGCACACCCCACTCACAAGGCACCTTAAGATGCAGATTCTGACTCAGTAAATCTGGGGTGGAGCTCAAGATTCTGCATTTCTAACATGCTCCCAGGAGAAATTAGATATGTGTGTGCAGAAAAATAGCTGTACAAGATTTTCTGCTAAGTGTTGAATGAGGGCTCCAGATTCTCGAGGCAATTGTGGTTCAGGGAATGGGGACACCCCCAAACGTTAGAGGGCAAGCTTAGCTTTCTTAAAATTGGAGGGTCAAACCAGCATGAGCGTAGAATGTTGCTGTGGTTGAAATGCTTGTGGATAATTGAGAATTAGCGGTTATGGGAAAGGGAGGGAGAGAAAAGAAGGCATTTTACAGGCAGCAGGCACGGAGCGTCCTGATGACTGCAGTTCTGTTAAAATGCAGTGACGGTTCTGAAGCACAGAGACCCTCATCTCATGGCTCTGGCCTTTCTGTCCTTCAAATTGAGGTTTGCTTTCGCCTTAATGAAACAATTTTCTTCTGATGCCACAACAGCCATTTCATTCCAAGATGGATTGCAATGTGAACTGATCTTTTTCCATTCCACATCCCAAACCGCAGCACAATTAGTTTCTAAACAAATGTCGATGGCTTCTCGGGGAGGCTCTGAATGCCAGGCTGGAATACAGTGGCCAGCCACAAACGGTGTAGATGTTGGCTGTTCCCCTGAAAGAGCTCAGTGGTTCTGATCGCACCCATCCCTCTTAGACACCCTACATTTCCTGAGAGGCATCAACATGGAGGAGCCCCCACTCAATGTTTTTGATGCAAAGTAGTTTAAAAGACAGAAAGAAGATGGAGTTTGTTTTGAAAGTCAGACATATTTTAATGTAAACACATTACCTGTTTGTCTTTCATTTTTGTCTTGACAGACTCCAGTCACACGTAGAGATGACTTCCCACTCCACCCCATCTTTTGATCGGAGTGAGGACAGATGGTATGGGTTGAATTATGTCTCCTCAAATTCATATGTTGAAGTCCTAAGTCCTTAGTACTAAGTACTAAGTACCTAAGTACTCCCAGTACCTTAGAATGTGACCTTGTTTGGAAATGAGGTCATTGCAGATGTAGTCAGTTAAGTTAAGAAGAGGTCATACTGGAGTAAGGTGGACTCCTAATCTAATATGACTGATGTCCTCATACAAAGGGCAAATATGGACGCAGACCCACACATGAAGGAATGCCATGTGAAGATGAAGGCAGGTGTCGGGTGATGCATAATCTACGAGCCAAGGAACACCAAAGATGCCAGCAAAGCACCAGAAGCTAGGGGAGAGGCATGAAAGATGCTCCTTGACAGCCCTCAGAAGGAACCAGCCCTGTCTACACCTTGATCTCAGGCATCGAGTCTCTAGAAGTGTGAGATAGTGTACTTCTGTTGTTTGTCACTCAGTTTGTGGCACTCTGTCACAGCAACCGTAGGATATGAATACAATCGATTGATAATAAAGTTAAGTCTTAATAAAATTAAGGAGTTATATCTGTGGCCTTGGAAAAAATCTTTTAGACTCTGTGAAATGAGGAAGTTGGAGCAAGTGGTTAATGAAATCCCTTGCACTCTGTGAAGGTAAAGCATTCTGTGATTTTCTGAGACTCTCGTATGTGGATCAATCTAATGCCATTTTGTGGATAACACCTGGCAAGTGGGAGCTGAGAAACAACAGCTGCACCCAAGGAGGCCGAGCACGAGAGGAGGAAATGGAGCTCAGACAACGAAGTAACCAAGCAGAGCCTTAACCCCATGGGGACCACAGATGCTAACAGAGACTGGACCGTGCCTGGGTGAGCAGGGCAGGGAGCAATCTCTGCAGAAAGCAGGGTGACTAGGCAGGACTGGCAGTGGCCCCAGGATCCCCCTCCTGCAGGCAGGGCAGTCTGTAAGCAACAGTTAGGAGTCAGGAGAAGAGTACTGTCCTGAGTCTCTGGCCTCCAGAGTCGGCAGCTAGCAAAGGGCAAGGAGCACCAATTCACAAACCGAGGTAGGCAACTTCAGGACCATTCAGGAATATTTGTTGAAGGAGACCCTTGTTAAGTTGGCAGGTAGGAACCAAGAGTCATCATAATTTGGATGTAAAAGAAAAAGTGACCTTGTGTTGTTGTTACTGGTGGAAGGCATGTTGGTGTTAGGGTTACAGGACCGGCCATTCTATTCTGTTCATGATTGATTTTCCAAGTCTGTGCCTTTCACATTGTACGCCTTCAATTTGTGACATGAAAGGAGGACAATGAAGTAGGAACTTGTTCCAGGAAGAGGGATAACAGTTAACCAATTCAGTAATCAGGGCCACGTTACCCTTCCAGACTCAACTTTAATTAGCTGCTTATTTGAATTAATTTTATTGTCATCATTACATTGATTATATTATTTAGTGCCTGTTGGTGAAGGGTAATTTGTGTGACCATGAAGGTTAGCTTAGCAAACCAAGAATTTGAACTGGAGAGGAGGGGCAGTAAAGCGTTCCCATGTCATCAGTCAACAAATATTAACCAACTCTCTGATGTGTGCAAAGCACTGTGCCAGCCACTGTCATCAACGGCATAGACACACACACAGTGGCCAATGATTATTCTTCAAAATGATACAGGAAGCAGAATCCCGTGTTCCCTGAGCAGCCTCTGTTTTCTCTGTTTTTGCACTCAGGCTTTTTCCTCTTCTGGAAATGCCCTACCTTTCAAAATATCTCTCATCCTTCAAGGCCTATCTCTCAAATTACTTTATCTCCCCATTTCCTCCAGAACTGCTGGATGGGGATATTCCTTCTTTTGTATACCCACAACTCATTGCAAGTCTCTGATGGAACTTGTATTCTATCAAGTCTTCCAGCTAACAGCTATTTGTCTTATTCCTCTCACTAAATCATATGTTCTCTGATATGCTGGGTTGAATAATACCCCCCAAAATTCATGTCCATCTGGAACCTCGGAGTTTGACCTTATTTGGAAATAGAGTCTTTGCAGATGTAATTAGTTAAGGATCTCGAGATGAGATCCTCCTGGATTTAGGGTGGGCCCTAAATCCAATAACTGATGTCTTTATAAGAGAAAGGAGAGGGAGAGCGAGACACAGAGAGACCAGAGAGAGGAAGACGTTGGAGGCAGAGGTTAGAGCTATGCAGCCACAGTCCAAGGAATGCTAGGAGCCGCCGGAAGCCGAAACAACCAGAGGCAAGGAAGGAGTCTCCCCTAGGTCTTCAGAGGGAGAATGGCACTGCTGACACCTTAATTCCAGACTTCTGGCCTCCAGAACTGTGAGAGGGTAGATTTCTGTTGTTTTAGGCCACCAGGTTTATGGTGATTTGTCATGGCAGCCCTAGGGAGCGAATACATTTGAGTATGATTTATGACTTACCTTTGTCTCCTCTTAAACTTGCTTATAAGCATTTGTGAAAATACTACATTGGCAAGTCATTAATCTCAGCTTTTGTTTTAGCCATTGTGGCTAAAGAAGCACTTGTTAAAAAAATAGCAAACATCAAGGACCAAGCAAAGTCAAATTACATTAATTAGTTGTGTTTTCCCTAATGTGAGTCCTGGGAGGTGCAAGGGCCTTTTGTGTGCAAAGGAACCAAACAAGAGATGCTTGGATCTGGTACAGCAGTGGCCCTGCTGAGTGCTGAGACCTGAATGAGGCCCCTGACTGCTGGAGGGAGCCCCAGACTCATAGTGAGTTTGGCCACCAGGAGAATCCAGGTCCATTCTCTGTGGCCTTGCATGATGCAGAGAAACTCAAGTTTCTGGATTCCTGGCTGGCCCCTCAAAGGGCATGCAGACAAGAAGGGGTTTCCCGAAAAGCTACATGAAGCAACCCAGGGATTTGGAGCCAAGGATGACCTTACGTCCAGTAGAATAAACTTTGTCATCTTTTGAAGGTACCTGCTAAGAAGTCTTTCCAGTGTGCACAGGCATTGGAAGGTCAGGATTGGGCATGCATTTCTTTGGGTTAAGCATTGGCTCTCCAACCCACCTGTTTCTAATGCATACTCATCTCTGGGAGATCTGCTGAGAAACCCACTAATTTTCTAGTGGCTCTTGATGTATCAAGTAAAACTTGTAATAGCTAACACATACTGAGTACCCTCCATGCCAGGAACTGTACTAAGCATCTTACATGTATTTGATCATTAAATTCTCATGGCAACCCTACAAAGTAGGTGTTTAAGCCCCCATTTTACAGATGAGGAAACTTGAGCCTAGAGAGGTGAAATAACTCACTCAAGGTCACGCAACCAGTCCAGTTGTGCTGGGTCTCAAGCCCAGTCTTTGTGCCTCTAAAGTCCAGGCTGCTAACCCAAGCTATTCTTTCTTTTCAAAGGCCCTCTCTGTTTCACCAAAGGCATGAGCGCCTATGGGGCCCTAGTCACAGGAGGGAAAAGTGTAGGCAGAGGTGAGGGAAACTGCTGAAGATCAGCTTCATGATTTCTGTCACATCTGGTCCCCCTGGGATGCACAAGGGCTATTTAAAGCAGAGGCGGTAGAAATTCCATGGAAGCTGAATGCATAGCTAAGCGAGCCCCCAAGCCTCCGGGAACCCTGTTGCCTGCACTGAGAACACCATACGCATCCTACTAGATTTTTGCACAGGAACCAGGATGTGACTCCTCCATACGTCACTGTGCTGAGCCTCTCCCTGGTGTCCTGGTCAACCATGAGTTTGAGGTTTTGCCCTGCAGGGGTTAAATTCTCCACTGGAGGAGTAGATGAGAATCCCTCTTGGTGAGAACATGGGGAGGCCAGATGCCCCCATCCAGAGCCTCCTGCTTCTAGCATTTTGCTCATTCTGAATTAAATATTCTGCCCTCATCAGGATCTTTTCCACTTGTAACTATTAGCATTGATAGATAAGTGAAAGCAATAGGATATATGAGGGAGCCATTTGGTTTTAAACTAATTCAGTCTGACCTTGTTTTTCCAAAAGGGCCTGACATGGCCTGTTGAGCACGCATTATACATCTGCTTTAAACATTTACTATGTCCCAAAGACAAGAATGATGCCTTTAAACATAGGGATGTGACTTCCCTCTCTATTGGCATTTCTTTAAGGATAAGAATCTCTTGCTGGGAACTAAAGATTAATTACCGACCTGCTGTGCTCACCTTGTGACCATTGATCTGCCGACCACCAACCTGCTGTGCCAGCTAAGCATCTCATGACAATTGTAAAAGGGACATTCCTACCAAATACGATGTATGCTCTCTGTTCCAAGATGGTATATAACCACTCTGTACCTCCCATTTCTTTGGTGCCCTTCCTTGGGGAAGGAAGGCCCCAGGCTAGTCCTCAGATCTGGAACAGAATAAACTCATCCCAATTTTGATTTATAGATTGGTTATGGATTATTTGCATCGACAGCATGATCATTGCAATGTTTTTATTCTATTATTAGTCATAAACCAGGGGCAAATCACTATTTCAATGGATATTGCTTATAAGTTATTACATCAACTGCTCTGCAATTCTGTAGTAATGCCTTTCTCCAAGACCCTCAAGAATATAAAGAAACAAAAGCCAAGCAAGATTTCAGTCCAGAGGCTGCCAGCACAGGGCTGTTCCTCGGGCTTCTTGCCTCAATGGCATTTCCTGGAGTAGCGAGTTATTTAATGCTTACATGGTGATATCCGATCTTTCTTTCTATTGTCCCCCAATGGCCACTGGAGCTCTCTCATTCAAACACAAGCTGGTGTGAAACCCAAGAGAAGGCAGTTACACTGCAGGGCACCACACAGCTGTGCATTTTCATATTTGCCCAAGTGGCTTCCTAGGGCGAAAGTGATGGCCAAAGCTCTCTGTTTTGAGTAAGTAAACTCCATTTTAACCACCAATGGCTCTGAGTGTTGTGGCCCTATAAGTTACTCCAGAACAGTACTGAGGCGCTCCTTTCTCAGCCTGGGCATCCCAGGATGGGAGTGCGCACTCGCCAGCATGGATCACTGGTGGTTCTGTTGGCAAGGCTGAGGTCGTTGTTCCCAGGGTGGGCTGAAAATGCAGCCCGCCATGCCATTTAGAAAGCAGCCCTCAGCTCTCCGGTCAGATAGTAACATGTGTTGCTTCCTGGCAAACTGGACTCTAGAGAAGGATCTCATCTATTGCCTACTGCCACTCTGTCCTCAGTCTGGAGGGTAGCTGTTGGCTCTATCATGGGTGTGCTTTGGGTTTGAGAGGAGAGCAGAAAGAATCTATTTCTTTTAGAAAGACCATCTCAGAGGCCCGGCTCTGTGGCAACATATCCATATCAATGTGTAGAGTGTGCCTGGCTCCATCTTCACCTCCTACCTCCTCTCAACCTCTTATAGCAGAGCAAGTCAGGAAAAACGAAGAGACTGATGGAGGAACCAGCCCTCCCATACCAAGTTCCTGGTACCTCTTGTGTGTCTACTGCCTGAAAGGGAAGGATTGGGCAAAAAGGACAACCAGGGATGAAGGCGAAAGGAAGCCAACCTCAGCTGAGTAGATCAATGATCCTAAAGCCCAGCCCTGTCCATGCTGTCTTGGCAGGGGGAGGGGAGAATTGGCACCAGGTTGCGGTAGCAGATGAAAGTCCAAAGAGACTGCCCTGTGTTTGGTTCTCACTTGAGGGGGCACCAGGCTTGGTGAATCTCCCAGTGCTTCCCATTCCTCCAGGGGCCGTATAGTGAGGGGCACATCTCACTGGGTGGTAAGATTTATGCCAACTGATGATATCACAACCCAGATTTGTTACAAGACCATGATGTCAAGCTGTTAGTGGCCACATTCCCATTGTCCAATCCAATTAAAAGCCTTTATTCTCATACATGGAAACTCAAGAGTGTCCACAGAAGTAGTTCTAATTGTGACTCAGAGACAAGTGGTGGTCTGTAAGGATTCTCCAGGTGACGACAGACTAATTTCTCACAGGATAGGAGACTTGCTCAACATTCTGCACCATCAAACTCTTTCTTACTCCCATATCATCCCCATTGACGTATACATCTGACTTGACATGCTCATCTTTAAAACAAAACAAAAGCTTTCCTTTAACCTTATGTTCCCATGCAACCATGGCCCATCTCTGCTTCCCCTTATAGGAAAACTCCTCAAAAGTTATGCATTCTCATTGTCTCTATTTTCTCACCTCCCATTCTCTCCCAACCAGCTTCCTCATTCTCAGTTCCATTAGAGTGGAACCACTGACCTCTGCTTGCTTAAACAAGAGGTTAGATTTCTACTCCATCTTACGAAAGTTCCCAGCAACTTTTGTCACAGTTGACCCCTCCCTCCTTCTTGAAACTTTTTCTTCTCTAGGGTTCTGTGACGCCATATTTTCTTGGTTTTCTTCCTACTACTTTATTGCTTTTCCCAGTCTCTTCTGCCTGACCTTTTAATGTCAGATCCCCCAGGACTGGGTCTTCAGATCTCTTCTCTTTCCTTTCTGTCTCTTGGTTCCTCTCTTCTTCTGTTTTCCTTCTTTTCTTCTTCACTCTTTCTCCAGGTAATCTCTTTCAGTTTCATACCATCTGTATACTCACGACTCTCAAATCTATCTTTCCAGCATTATCTTTCCCCTAAGGTTCAGACTCATATCTATAACCGCCTATATGACATCCCTGCCTAGATGTCTAATAGCCATCTCAAACTTAAATGTCCAAAATTAAACTCTTGTTGTCCCTCTAAAGCCGATTTCTCCCCCAGGATTCCTCTGTGAGGAATTGCTCATGTCCAAATCTCAAGAATCACTTATCTTTGTCTCCTCTTTTTCAATCGCACCCCACATTCAATCAATCGGACCTATTGATTCTAACTTCAAAGTATATCCCAGAATCTAACTACATGTCACCACATGCAAGTCACGTCTCCTGCCTGGACCGCAGCAAGAGCGCCTGTTTCTGGGTTTCCACACTTGCCCCACTATAATGCATTCTCTGCCTAACAGGAAAAATAATCCCTTAAGAGTGTAAATCTGCCATATAAATCTTGCTAATGGTTTCTAACCACATTTCAGAATAAAATTTAAGCCACTTGCCGCATATATAAGACCCTACATGATCAGACCCCTGTCCTCCTCACCTCCATTCTCAGCTGGTTCACTACACGGTTACACTGGCCTTCTTTTTAGTCTTCAAACAGCCCTGACTTATTTCCATCTCAAAGTCTTTGCATGTGCTGTTCCTTCTGCCTGGAATGCTTTTCCCCCAGACCTTGGCATTATTGACTTTGCACTGTTCAAGTCTTACCTTCATTGTCCACTCCTAAGAGAGAGTTTCCCTGACCACATAGTTTGGAGCAGCTCCCAAACCTGGTCCTGCTCTATCTCATTACACTGTTTGTTTTCCTACATGTCAATTAACACTCTCCACTTGAAATTATCTTTTTATTTGTTTACAGTTTATTTTTGTCTCCCACAGCAGATCATATGACAGCAATCTGGTCTGCCTTGTTGACTGCTATTTCCCGAACTTATGCTAATGCCTAGCTCAGATCATACGCTCAATGAATACTTGTTGTGTGAGTAAATGCTCCCATTATGATAAGCTCTATACCGTGTTCCTGTTTCTGGTATGAAGCAACATGGTCTCTAAACCTGGCAGCACAGGAGAATTACCTAGACATACTTTTCAGATTCTTGGCCCCATCCCAGGCTTTATCGATGGGCCATTGAAAGTGTCCTGATCTTTCCGTTCATGCTGATGAAAAGTCTTGAAGTGGCAAAGGCAGGGGGCAGGGGGCTGGCACTCAGGTTAATGAAATTCAAGTTAAGTGGTCTTGGGAGTCCTCTGTTCCACCAGAGTAAAAATTGTTGGAAACCTCTAGATTGCAGTTGGGGGTGGGGTGGAGGGGCGATGAGAAGCTGAACTCTGGCATGGGCCCAACTGGCTGTTGAAAGCCGAGGTCCACTTTTAGCCACTTTGGTAGCTGAGTCTGTGAATTACAGGGGCAACTATTAGTTCAAGAAAAACTCTTCACCTCACCATGTCCTTCAGTTTCATGATCTAGAACTCTGCAGTCCAATTCAGTTGCCATGATTTAAATTTGAATTAATTAAAATTAAGGTATTTGCCTTTGAATTAAATGTGTTAAAATTAAGTAAAATTAAGCATTCCATTATTCAGCCTCACTATCCACATTTCCAGTACTCACTAACAACATGGGCTAGTGGCCTCAGTACCAGACAGTGCATTTCCATCATTGCAGAGAGTTCTGTTGGACTGAATTGGTCTAGAAAATGAGCTCCTGGGTTGGTTAGGGCATCCACCTGCTGTTGTTATTGCTTTAAATGCCAGCCTTGTCAGTCCAACATGGAGCTAAGCTCTGCCCTGGTTAAGCAATGGGTCTCGTGAGGTCTGGGAATTTCAGTTGAGCAGGTGGGAAGCTGATGCAAACAGCTTGTAAAAGCCTGTGCCAGCAGACTTGCCCACACACAGAGGAGATGCACATTTTTACAGACATACCATTGTTGCCTCAGAGGACTTGGGGAAAAGCACCTCTCTGGACCAGGAAAGGCACTTCCTTTAACCTGCTGTCCTTGAACTCTGAGTGCAAGGTCACTCATGGGAATATCACCAGAATTTGTTCGGTAACTGTTTCTCTGGCTTACTTTCTATATCCCTAGTGAGATGATCAGTCACTGGAAGGCCGGGGAAATGACTTACGCACTCCTATTATCTCCTCCTCAGCATTTTATATACAGATGATAAACACCAGCACTTAGTCTAACTTGCATTATAATTAGCTCTCTACATGCCTCTGTTTGTTTGCTCATGAGGTTCTCAAGGGCAATGATAATATCTTATTCCCTTCCTTTCAGCACCTGGCACTATGCGTGATGCATAATTCTTTCTATACAAATATTTGTTAGATTGGATGGGTAGGTGGATGGATGAATAGATGGATGGATGGGTGGTAGATGGTCGGCTAGGTGGATGGATGGATAGATGAATGGATGGATGGATGGATGGATAGATGGATGAGAGGATGGTTGGAGAGGCGGATAAGTGGGTGGATGGGTGGATGGAGGGGTGGCTGGATGGGTGAGTAGACGGATGGAAAGATGGACTCAGACCCGCACTGATGGAAGATCCCTTGTTTCAGTAATATCAAACTTTCTGGCGATCTATCATTTCTCATCTCAGGACTTCAGAAGAATTCGGTATTATTCTCTTTTCTGAAGTTGAGGAGACATATTTCCCAAGTCAATAGTGAGTGGATGAATGCAGGAAAGATTTTCCAATGTCCTCAGAGCATTCTCATGGGATTTCATCAGAAAAGCCATTTCCTTTTTCTTCCCTCTGGTAGAAAGCCCAGCTAGGAAAAGAACAAATCTAGCTCAAAAGGGAAACATGGCAATAAGGAAATGTCATAAGAAGTTGTGTATGTGTCATGTGAAATATTCAGGTTCCCAAAGCATTTTTTGTTAGTCTTTTAATGAAATCCTGAGTGCTTACTATAGACTGTCAAATCTTCTATCCCCACATTATCTCTGAGGGAGAAGAGAATGAGACTGCATGTTGCACAGCAGAGAGGCACATGAGATCATAAAACCAGGCACAGGCCAGCTCTTAGCCACCTGGGAAGGCAATAAGTTCTTTGGGGGCATATTCATTATCTCTGTGTTGTATGCTCATGTCCATGAGGTTGGGACACTAAAGGGAAATCTAATGATACTTATTGAGGACAACACAGGCAAACTGTTTCCCCCTTCCAGCATACTTTTTCATGTTAAATTATCAATGCTATAAATATTGCTTGGCTGATTTTTTTTTGTAATTCTTTTCTGATTATAAAAATAATCTGCATTCATTATAGCAATATCAGAACATGTAAAGGAATTGTAAAAAGGTATAAAGAAAACTAAAAATGTAACTCTACTACCCTGAGTTACCGCTGAATATATTTTAGCGTATTTCTTTCTTGTCCGTTTTCTATGTATATATGATGCAAATATTAATAGTTATATATTTTTTGAATAATTAGAATCATGTTGTTCATACTTTGTTATTTGCTTTTATATTTAACAATGTATTATCATGAGTATACTCCCATGAAATTAAATATTTTTCAGAGCAAAGTGGCGTACTGTGAAAAAAATCCTTCTCGTCTCCCCAAGTTTTATAGGTATAACTAAAGTATTATTTAGAGATAAATTTATGATTTTAAGTTCCTATATTAAGAAAGAAGAAAGGCTAAAAATTAAGGAATTAAACATCTAATTTAAGAAGTAGAGAGAGAAATAACAGAATTAACAATTTTCCAAACAGGAAATTCAACTAAAGTCATGGACTCAGAAATGTTTTAGATTTATCTATTGTATCTTCTTTCCTTCTGTACTTTGAACCTGTTGATTCTTAGGTTTTAGACATGTCTCTTGTGAAAGGGCATTTAACTAGGCGTTTTAAATCCAGTTTGACATCTCTGGCTTTTAGCTGAGGCATTTAGTCCATCATTTAAATGTAATTGCTGAAATATTTTACCTCTATATCTTGTTTCGTGTTTTGTAAGAATCTGACTTTCTCTACATCTCTTATTTTCTCCTTTTTTTGCCTTCTTTTGGACTGATTTCTTTTCATTTCTTCCTACTACTTTGAAAGTTACATAAGTAATTCTCTTCTCCTGGAGATTTTCCTAGAATGTTAAGAAACATACTTAACTTACCATATTCTAAATTTAATTAATAATTTTCCCTCCTCTGTACACTACAATGACCTTAGAACGCTTTAATCCTATTCCCCCTTTCAATTTATATGCTATTGTTGCTATTTATTTCATTTCTATTGTCAATGTTTTTTGGATTTACTCATATATTTGCCACTTTCCTGGCTCATTATGCCATCTTTCATCTCAATATTTATATATGATTTCACTTCCCTCTGCTTAAAACAAGCCCTTAGAATTTCTTGTAATCACAATCTGTTTTTTCTTACCTCAAAATGTCTTTACTTCACTCTTAGTTTTGAAAGAAATCTTCGGTGCATGTATCGTTTTAGGGTGATAGCTATTTTCTGTCAGCATATTAAAAATATTTTTCCACTATCATCTAGCTTGTACGATTGCTGTTAAGAAGTCAGTTGTAAATTTGTCATTCCTTTGTGAGTAATCTGTCTTCTCTGCCTGCTTTTGAGATCTTCCCTAGCTTTAGTGTTTTGAAGTTTCATTACGCTATATCTGGGTATGCGTTTCTTTCTTTTTCTTTCTTCTTTTTGAAATCCTGCTTGCATTCCTCAGGATGCTTGAGTCTGGGGACTGGAGTCTTTCACCAATTCTAATTGTTTCTTGCTCTCTCTCGGGACTCTGTAACAGATAAACTGCTAGTCTGTCTTCCAGTTTTCTAATTCTTTCTTCAGCTGTGCTAATCTTCTCCTAAAGCACCCATTGAAGCTTATAAAAAGCTTTAGCTACGATATTTTTCATTTCTAGAAGCTCTACTTGGATTTTTTTCTCAAATCTGCTTGATAACTATTCTATTTTTTTATTCCTCACTTACATTTGACAGAGCCTGTTGCGGGCCGCATTGTGTCTCCTCATAATTCATTATTAGAGTCTTAATCTTAGTACTTCAGAATGTGGCTGTATTCGGAGACAGGCCCTTGAAAGAGGTAATTATAGTTAAATGAGGTCATTGCAGTGGGTTTTAATCCAATATGACTGGTGTCCCCAACAGAAGAATAAATTAGGACACAAACACACTCTGAGGCAAGACCATGTGAGGACAGAGGGAAGACAGCCGTCTACAAGCTGAGGAGAGATGCCTCAGAAGAAATCAGCACTGCTGACACCTCGTTCTTGGACTTCTAGCCTCCAGAGTTGTGAGCAAATAAATCTCTGTTGTTCAAGCCACCAAGTCGTGGCACTGTGTTACGGCAGGCCTGGTAAACTCATAGAGACCCCTCAGTGTCTTTTTTTTAAAACATAGTTAAAAATACTTTTTTTATATTCTTTGACTGATAAGCCAACATCTGAAACCTTTTGGAAGCTGAAGCTCTTGCCTGTTTTTATCAGTGGTATTATGCTGATGGAGCCTGGTCTCTGTGAGTTTTGTGATCTGTGCAGGTAAACTCATGTTTCTCAAAAGTTTTATCGATGGGAATTCTTTAAGGCAAATCTGAGAGGATTTGTTTTTCTTAGTGCCATGAGCCTAGGGCCCCTTCCAGCTCAGCAGCATGATACGCTAATTCTCAACTTGAGTTTCTTGGCTCTACTCAGATCATATGAACTCAAGTTGGAAAATTCTACAATGGCCTTATGTTTATGAATAATCAAGGCAGAGATTTTGTTCCCTTAACCTAAGTACTAAGGCTGGAAAAAGGCAATTTTCCTTGATGGCTAGGGTAATGATGGGGGAGGGGGAGGGAAGCATATATCTAATTCATGCTCACACGAAAGATATAACCCACTGGGATTCCAGGTTTCTATGTGAAGATCTTCTACTAGGTTCTGTACTTTGTGACGTCCTTAGGCTTTTTCTCCTGTGGCCTGGCCACTGGAGTTTGATAAATGCTCTCAGGATGAAAGTCAGATTTAGTGTTTCAAACATAGGTGTAGAAAGAGAGGTCATTTTTAGCCCAGAGCCTCTGTTAGTTCTCCAGAAGGGTCAGGCTGCCCTGTGCTGGGAAAAGTTTAATGCTGCTATTATCTCTCTGCTGCCTTCCTGCCCAGCGAGGTGAATCTTGCCTCTTAAGAGAGCCAGGTCCAGAAGGAAAGCATTTTCTAGAAGTCAGTTCCAGATCTCCCAGAAAATTTCTGCAAAGTCCTTATCCATGCGTTGACTATCCTGTGCTTGAGCTCTCACCCTACACAAACACAGTGCTTTAGAGATCGTGTACTCCCACCACCATCTCTTTAATCACCTTTTCTCCATTTCCTACACCCTGCTTTGAGAAAATAAATAGAAGAGCCATCTGCCTTGGAAGATGTCCTGCTGATACTCTCCTCTTTCAGCAAGCTCTAGAAATAGAGGCTAAATTCAAAGATACTGCATCACCCAAAGCCGTATGGAGACAGGGCCAAGGTTCCTGCATCTGTTACATCCCTAAAGGAGAGCCTGCCAACTCTTATTTTAGGAGTATTTTTTATTTCAAAAGCCTGAGCCAGCATATGAAGTGAATCTCTGGCCTGAAGGCATTTTGAAGCATCTTAACACAAGGCAGGTGGCTGAAAAGTGTGTACAACCTCACCTGGCACTGCCTTAGGTTTCCCTGAATGCAGAGTTGGCTTCAGTCTGCAAGCCGCTCTCTGGAAGCCCATTGCATTGAGCAAAAGACGATGGAGGCCATGAACACGGATGAGTTAGTGGGCCCCAAGTAAAAATCTGCCTGAGAAACACACTACTCCATCTGATTATTCTCTGGTTTTATGTAAAACCACCAGTGTGATTTATGATTAGTTTTTGATTCTTTTTCATTGGAGTTAGGCCTAACCAGAAGCCACAGGAATCACATGACCCAAAGATGGATGGGTCCTCTTTCTCAGGCTCACTCTTGACCAAAGCAAGTTGTGCAGGTTTTAAAAAAAAGTCAAGACAATATTGACACACCTACTGACCATCCTCATTAGTTGTTGTTGCCAGGCCACCTTAGACAGCCTCTGGCAATCACAAGAGAAGCTAAGCACATTTTCAAATTCAAAGTCAGGTCTACAAAGGTCTGGGAGTCAGTATTCTCCTTGGACAAGGGCAGAAGTCAACTCTCTCCCTTTATTACCAGCCTTGCCTGCCCCATGTTTTCAACAGGATAAATCAGGCCAATAAACCCTACTCGCTTAATGGGAGGTAAAAGGCATGAAGGATGAATAATATTTAGGAGATGAAAGATCAATTAATGCTTAGGAAATGTTTAGGCCTAGAGAATTCTTTTTCTATTTGTGAGGTGGTCACTGGAAATCAAGCTTAAGTTTCATATGAGTCCCATGGGTCTAAAAAAAGTTTTCAAGGACTCTTCAAAAAATTAACCATTGATATATCTGGTAACAGATGATGGAATAAAATGCTATTGGTCTCTTTCCCTTTCTGGAACACACAGAAAATAATATGTATAACCCGTAAACCATTCTGAAGAATATTTAGAGCTGATTGAGTGAGAGTAACAAGAGCAAGGAATACCAACAATCAGGCCAGTGCTTGACACTTGGTAAATGTTGACCCTCCAGATCTAAAGCAGGATGCTCACATCCCTGATGCTGAGTGAAAGAATTCTCTAAAACCCAAGCAAGAGTGTGAACTTGGAACAATTAAGCTCAAATTCCTGGAGAGGACACAGGAGGAAAAAGGACCATTTCCATAGTGGTATTCTAAAGTTTGTCCATTCAGAATGGCAGGGGAGGTACGGATGTCATAGGATGGAACCTAGGGTAAGCCATCTGTGTGTTCTAAGATCCCATCCCCACGCCAAGCCCTCCTGGCTGCAAAGGAGGGGAAAGCCAAAAACTTAAACCAGGTAGTTATTCAGAGCAAAGAGTACAGGACATCTGTGCAGAAAACCTAGACAATAATAATTATGAATAAATTTGAAAGCTGTACTCCATAACCAAGGACTATGATTAAAACCATGCTTAGGAGAAAATTATTAGGCTTAAGCTCTTAGCACTAATAAATAAAAAATAATCAAAACAATGCATTATTTATTGAACTCAAGAAAGTTTAAAAAGAACACCAGGTGATTACAGAAAGCAAAAGAAGAAATAAATAATGATGAGAGCTGAAATGAACAAATTTTTTAAAAAATAGATATTTGGAAGAGAAAGTAAACGAATCCAGAATCTAATGCTTTTAAATGAGATAGATAAACTGTTAGTACCCCCCCTCCCAAATAACAGACAAAATACAAATACACAAAATTAGAAAGGAGAATGGGGAAATAACACAAAGATGGAGAAAGTTCAAAGAAAACTCCATGCTCAACTCCTAGCAAGCAAATGTGAAAACCTAAGGAATTATCATATACGAAGTGAGAAGTTGTCTAGATGCCAAGCCCACATAATTTCAAAATGAATTAAGTCTTTGAGAAATAGATTGTTCTAATACTTTAAAAACTTTTCTAGAATAACCAAAATAAATGCTTCCAATGTCATCTTATAAAGCCAGTGTAACGCTGATACCCAGATTTGACAGTGATGGTGTGTTATGCACACACAGAACTCAAAAAAACAGCAGACTAATTTTACTAATAGATCTAATGCAAAAATCATACATAAAATATCAATACATGAGTTAGGATTTTCTTTTTTGCAATTGACACACTTTTTAAAAAATTTTTGTAACTCTTTTTTTTATTGACAAAGATTCTCTCTGAGCTAACATCTTTTGCCATCTCTTTTCTTTCCCCTGCAAAACCCCAGTACATAGCTGAATATTCTAGTTGTAGGTCCTTCTAGTTTGTCTATGTGAGCCACCACCACAGCATGGCTACTGACAGACGAGTGGTATGGTTCCACGCCCAGGAGCCAAACCTGGGCTGCTGAAGTAGAGAGCACCAGATTTTAACCACTAGGCTTCAGGGCTGGCTCAAAAACTGACACACTTTCTATCAGCTCCTTGACCAAAGAGGAAAAGGTAGCTCTATTACAAAAGAAAGAAATCAAGAAAATATTTCAACAATACAGAAGGGCATTGTGGGAAAACTGACTTTTGATCACGGCCTTTGGATCAAGGTCAGTGTTGGAAACACCAGGTGAAAGAGTAGTAGATCGGAGTCAAGAGGCTGGCTGCGGGCTAGTGGGTTTTCTTTCTTTTTTTTTTCCTCCCCATATGCCCCCAGTACATAGTTGTATATTTTAGTTGTGGGTCCTTCTAGTTCCGGCATGTGGGAGCCACCTCAACATGGCCTAATGAGCAGTGCCATGTCCGCGCCCAGGATCCTAACCCTCGGCCACCAAAGTGGAGCGTGTGAACTTAACCACTCGGCCACGGGGCCGGCCCTGCAAGTAGGTTTTGTAAGTCATAGAAAAGCCAGGGGCAGAGATTGCTCACAAACCCAGGCATTGACTCTGCTTTCTCCAATCTGGGAGAAGTTTCTTATGTGAAAGTGAATGTTCTGTTTAAGTAAGTTCTTCCAAAATGATGATGTGAACCTGTCAATACAGTTCTACTTCCTGACCAAAATTCCAGTAGGTTCTGAAGGGGGTATTGAGGAGGCTAACCTGGTGGGATGAGAGAAGCAGGAGGAGAGAAGAGGGAGAGAGATAGTTTACATTCTTCGGAAGAATAAAAACGGAGTTTGTGAAGGGGAAGTAAAGAGGGCGTGAAGAGAGAGACTCAGATTAGTAACAGTAGTCATAAAGAAATGCAGTCGGGACTGGGCACTGTCGACAAGGCTTACACTGGTAAGAGATTAGAGCTGAAGTCATTAAACAGTCTCCATGGAAGCTTAGCTGACTGTGCTCTGCTTAATCCTCTTAGGCCAACATGCCCTTCTCACCAGGCCTTGGACAGGAGCTCATGATGATTCTGGCTTGAAACGCAGGCCAACTTTAGAAATTAGACCGGCTATTCTGTGAGCAGTGGGAGCGAGTGCATGAGTTGGTTTGTGAGGTGTGGAAAACCAATTTGCTAAAGGCACAAGTCTTCCATATAACCCCAGCCAAACACCAAGTGAGGAAGGAAAAACAATCTAAACATAAGTACTCAGTGTGGCTTCATAGGAGCCAAGAAGAATAACAGCTATAACTCTTACCGTCACCCTGACTCTCCCGGCCGAGCAGGCCCCTGAGGGACATGGAGGAGAAGCAGATCCAGCGTGTGACCTCTGGTCTTTCAGATTGAAACTGGCCTTCTGAGAGAACACGGCCAGAAGCTAGAAACACCCAGAGACACTCAAGACAGCCCCTTTTTCCAGAAGGATTCAATCCGTCTCAGCTCAATGAGCCACAGCAGGCTCCTGCTGGATTGTCGAATTTCAGGAATGGGTTGAAAGTCAGTCTGGGTCCGAGACAAGACTTTTGGTTGAGAGAATATATGAAAATCTTTCTCTGAGTAATTTCCTTCCTAACTGGCTATAAAAAGGAGGAACAACAGTCAGTTTTTAGTTGGGTTAAGATCTCAAAGGCGCTGAGATCAGTTCATTCTTCTGTAAGTGTGGACTTACCATCCAACAGATCTAAGGGTCTTTGTTAGGGATTTGCCACTAGAAAAGGTAGAGAGAGGTGCTGCCCTCAGGAAATGTAACGCCTCAGGTGTAGTTTGAAATTTTCAAATAGCCACATTAAACGGGAAAAGGATATGGGCTTTGGGTGATAATGATGTGTCATCGGAGGTTCATCGAGTGTGACAAATGTACCGCTGTGGTGCAGGATGTTGACGGGGGCGTGGGGTGCTGTGCATGTGTGAAGACAAGGGATAGATGAGAACTCTGTACTTTCTCATTAGTTTTGCTGTGAACCTAAAACTGCTCTAAAAAATAAAGCTTATTTTTAAAAGAGGAAAAGGAAATAGAAGAAACTTTTCATATATTTCATTTAACAAAAATATTATCATTTCAACATGTAATTGATATAAAAACATACTAATGAGATCTTTTCCATTATATTTCCACATTGTCTTTGAATTCAGCGCGTCTCAGTTCAGAGTAGCCACTTTGAAGTCCTCAGTAGCCACGTGTGCCTAGTGGCTGCCATGTTAGATAATGACGTATTGGACATAAAGGATTGCATCACATGGTCCCTGCCCTCCAGAGCTTGTAAACTTGCATCTGTATCCTGCGGGATGGAGAGACTTCCCTGCGAGGACCGTGCTGGAGAGAGATGGGAGCTTCCCGGAAGTTTGGTGCACACTGCTAATACCAGGTGGGTTTTACAATGCGCTCTCCCCTTCTCAGCTTCTGGTTAACTAACAACTTCACCACTCAACCAACCAATCTGAACCAATCCCTGATGACTCGACGAAATAAATTCACAGGACCAGATGGGGCAACCCAAACTCACATACCTCCTCTTACGGTATTCGAGGGGTCTCCATTCTGCATGGATTCAGGGAGACAGCAGAAGGTAAGGAAAGAATGAAACCAACCTCTGGATGATCAATTTAACTTAAGGACACATGTGAACACTTAACCAGGACCAGGGCCAGTAGAAGGACTCGTTCAGACACACCCCTCTTGCCACTCCTAAAGGCAGGTTTGGCTGACACCTCCATGGCTTAGGGAGGCAACTTTTTAAAGCGCTTGGATCCTTCGCACGCATCCAGCCCCCCATGAGGCGGCTGTAGCTGGCACCCCCGAGCCAGCACTGGCTCTAGTGCCTGGTCAGCGTGTTTGTCCAGCACTGGCCTCCCACTCATCCTCCAGACCCGCTGATCCCCAGGCTCTAATCCCTGGCTTAACACCTCAACTTTTCATATCCACTTCTAGATCCCTTCAGACGCTCTTGTCTGGTTCACTGACCTTAGCTTCTTGCTCAACTCTGTGCTTTCTAGATTCTGCAGTCTCTCAAGTGTGGACAGGAGTTCCTGTCTGCCACGAAGACCCAGGGGAGCCCTCCCCAGCCAGGCTTGCCTAGGCCTTCCTTGCCTCCCCTCCCTGTTCTCTGGCAGTAGGGAGCCCTTTGGGTGCAGTGAAGTTCATGGCTAACCCCTGACCCCAAGGTCCTGGGAAGCCCCTGTTAGAAGGGCGGAGTGTGGGTCTGGCAGCCTGGCCCTCATCACAGCTTCTCTGCTCCCATCCTTCTACTTTATCTCCAGGTCCCTCATCCTCTTCTCGAGTCTCCCCGGGCTGGTTTCCTCTGCCACATTCAAGCTAATGTGCTAATTTCAGAATGCTCAACTTCTCTATCAACAAACTCTCAAAATTCAGCGCCTAAAACGTGTTGATAACTTTCCTTATTTCTTTCTTTCAATATTGATATTGCACAAATTTATGCAACACAAGAATTTTTCTTTCTGTGAGAGCTGGAAACACATCAGATGGCTGTGTGATGACTTTTTCTGCCACTTAGGCGCCGCCCTAATGCCAACACATTAACGGGAATGAGCGCTCCCCAGAAGATTTTCAGCTATTACTCAAATGCCCTTTTCTCTGTCGTAATTTTCCTGTTTCCTAACATCAAAAGCTGCACTGCTTTTGAATTCAAAGAGTTCGCTTGTACACAGACTGGTAACACAGCCTGGAAAGTGTGGTTAAACCTTTCATTCCCTCTTCTTGAGGGTTACATTAGTATAGGATGTCTGTCTCCTGGAAGGGGTCCAAGTTAACAGGGAGTTGGATCGCTCCAGAAGGGAGCTGGGTATTTGGCCAGCAGAGTGACCCACATCCCTCTGTCCAGCTCATCAGGGGAGAGACAGCGGTTCTCTTTGAGGGCTGCTCCATGGCACTGCTGGTGGCCAGCTTGCCATGATGAGAAGGTGCCCCATTATTTTCCATAGCGGTCATATGCTCAGCTTCCCACTGTGATTTGGAGCAAGTGGCTTCCTCATATTTGGCTCGAGTTGCTCACCTATTAGTGAAGTAAGAGGGAGAGGGCACACAAAACTGTCACTTGACGGATCCTGTCAGCAGCCCTTTGAGTGTAAGCCAAGGGCAACCCTCAAGCAGAAAGTCGGTGCAGACACTTAAGTGGAATGTTACCCAACAGAGTCAGGCCTTAGCAGGGGTTAGAAAGGGCCCTTCTAAAGGATTGTCTCTGTTTTTCTGTTGTGTTTACCACATCTTGGGATCCATATTGTTGTTGGGTCCCCCTGGAGGCGAGGGATTGAGCAAGACTAATACGTGCACAGGCATGAATGAGACGGCTGAGTTATTCCTGTACGTTCAATGTGTGTGGTCTATTAGGATTTCCTGAGCATAAACCTGAGGGGAGGGGAAAGAATTCTATTACCTGCGTTCCATAAAAATCCACTTGTTTTGGTATCAGTTTTTGCTCAGCCCCAACTAAAGAAACATTTTAAAATGGAAACCCTGAGCCATTTCTATTGTGAATCCAACGAGCCTTGACACTGAAATGTGCCAGCTTTCCACTAGGGGGAGATTCTAAGGCAGCACGGGCGCCAGGAGGCGCTGTTATCGAAGAGACTGAACCGGAAAGAAACTGGATTTGTGCGTGTATGTGTCTTCTAACTGGAAACACAACTCTCTTCTATGCATTGGCTTCGATATGATTTTTGTGGTTCGATTTAATATGGGTTCTGTCAGAGTGGATGTCCCAGCTCCCTTTTTTTGTGATCTAAAAAGCTCAAACACTGTCTCTGCATCACAGGCCTTTTTTTCTCTCTCTATTATAAAATAATACATATAATCTTCCCTTCTTTCTGGCTGAGCTGGGTACCACACATAGTCAAAGGAGTGGGCCGGCTCCTTCCTCGTTAGTGCTGGCTAGCTCAGTGTCAATTTCACAAGTGCCAGCATCTGCCAGGGCTCTCGGGAAACTGACCGTCTCATTCAGTCTGCCCAGCAGCGTATAGCTAAGCCTGCTCAATGCCAAACCTACTTTGCGCATTCATCATCTTCCCTTTTTTGAATATGTAGCTAAGAGAAATAGGATCATCCTTGCTTTTTGAATAATTTTTTTTTTTTACTGGTTGAAAACAATGAGTAAAATGTATTTGTTTCTAGGGTAGTGACAGGGAAATGCTCTATTTCTATGGTAGGAGGTGCTGAGGTCACGGAGAGAGTATTACTCTGGAGCCAGAAATTGTGTTGGAAGCCCTGCAATGACGCTTACTTATTGGTCCAAGATCCTCAGTCTAGCATAACCCCTCAGGCTTCAGCTTTCATCACTTAAATAGAGATAATAATGCCCACATCCTAGGATTTTTAGGAGGATAAATAAAGATATGCAGGTGAAAAGACACAGGACAGTGACTGGCACATGGTAGGTACTCAATCCATTATTTCCCCTTTGGTCAAGATGTCTCTGCCATCTGGTCAGTTTTAAAGATAATCTCTCTCTAATGTTATTTTTCCTCATATTATTTAATGGCCTGTTCTCTTGATCAGTGTGAGATAAGGATGTTCTTATACAGAGAAGTGGGGAGTGGGCAAATGTAAAAGAGAAAGCCATCTGCTAGGAACAGAGAACATGATGTAGTTGTAATCGAGATGGAATAAAACCACTTCCCGAACCAGGTGGCCAAGAGTACACTGCTTTTGTTAGAGCCTCAACTGCCTTTCTGCCCATCTACTACTCATCTAGGCATGCTCCAGAACCTGGTGCCACCCCAAACAGGGTGCCTTCATCCTCTCTTGGCTTTGGGTCTTCAACTTCATCCCAAGATGACAGACATTGCAGAGCTTTGTCAGATGGGGTTATATTAAGGCTGTACCTCCATATACCTAAACCATAATTTTACACATTCCTTGGAAGCTCCCAGGATTTGATAAACGACTCTGTGGGCTTCTCCATCTAAGATTCCTCCCCCTTCTGGGGCCTGGTTTACTGGTACCTGGCTACGAAATCCCAACAACCAATTAGACTTAAATTCAAGATTAATTTCCCTCTATCTTCTTGGCTTCCTGGTTGATACAAGACATGCATTCCAACAGAAGCACGTTGGTAAGCATGGTTAGGCTGCACATAGCTTTATCACCTCAGTTCAGCTGCGTTTTGGATAAGTAGGCTTTTGTGGGCTGGCCTGGGAACTCTGCCATGATGTATAATTTTGTAGCTATGGGATGTGAGGCCCAAACTCTAAATGAATGGCTTACCAGCTTATTTTCAGAATTTACCTGCCTGTAAATTGAGAACAGCAGGTTCTTTTGTAAATGGCCTGAACCAGAAGTATGATTCAGATAAGGAAGGGCATTTCTAAATGACCGGAGGACCCACGGGAAAGCTGTTTGCAAGGGGCCTGATGTGCCCGAGGAGGACAAGCAGGGACACACTTTGGTTCTTGGACCATGAGGCAAGTTCAGGGAGCAAGGTGACTCTAAGTAATGGACACCTCACCTTAGGCCAGCCCCACGGACCAATGCCCATGTCTTAGAGAAAAAGGCAGAAAGTAGAAAGAAAACACTAAAAGCTATTGCGCATCAGAAATGCTCTCTTCAGTAGAGGCAGAGTTGTGGCGGACGTTCCCTTGGTGCGGGCAGAGTGAGAGCCAGCAACATCGGCAGCACTCTTGACACCAACATCCAAGTGAGGTGTTGCCACTGTGAGCTGGAACAGGAAAGAGCTCAGGTGTCCTTCTTCAAGACACTGGGAAAGACTGTGGAGCACAGAGCAACACGTTGGGTCTTCCACAACGGTTGGAGAGGATGTGAGGCATCTGAAATGCCAGATAAGTGTGCTATAAGGGTTACTGTGACCATAGATTTTACCTCCAAAATGGTATGAACTAGAAAACATTTTTACATTAAAAAACTTTTAAGTTTATATATCATATATATACATGTGTGTGTATTATATGTATGTTATACATATATGTGTATGGGTGTATATATACATATGTGTGTGTAGGTATATGCATGCATATATATAGACACATACATATACCTACATACACATGTATAATATCGCTGGTTGTAGCCAGACACTGGCATTGAGGAGCCCAGCAAATAAGGACAGAAAAAGGCAACTAAGATCTTCAAAAGTGAAGATGCGGGCGGGGTGCAGACAGCCGCGGTCCACCAGCACATGACTTGTCCCTGGTGTTCTCTCCCCAGCTCCTGAGCCCTCGCTCTTTTTTATACTCTTCTGGCTTTTGACTCCAGATTGCCCTCCATGCTGGCTCTTGCCTGGGCACTCTTCTGATTTTGCATCTCTCATTGCTTATACCAGTATCCGGCTCAGCCTCTGAGTCTGTCTGCTGTCTCAAAAAGAATTCCCTAAAGGATTTCCACAAAATACAGTTCCAAGAGTGCTGTGCAAACTAGGCATACACAAATAGTTCATGAAGAACAGAGATGCTGTCTCTACCCCAGCGCCCAACCCTGTGACTGTACATAGAAAGAGCCCAACACATATTTGCTGCATAGATAGATGGCCAAGTTTGGGGAACTCAGGTTAAACTTAAAAATAGATGTCTTTGATTATAGAACTTTAATTAGCCCTTAAAATGTTAAAAAGCATTGAGAATGAACCTTGACCTAAAGCTCATGCCTTATATAAAAATTAACTCAAAATGAATCATGGATTTAAGTGTAAAACTAGAATTATACATAACATTTAAACAGATCAAATTAAACTTTACTTTAAAGGTAAAGTAAAACTATGAACTTTCAGAAGAAAATATAAGAGAAAATTTTCTGGGCTGAGGTCCAAGTGAAAAGTTATTAGCCATGACACCAGAAGCATTGTCCACAAAAGAAAAAGTAAATTGGACTTCATTAAAATTAAAATCTTTTGTGCTGCGAAAGATCCAGTTAAGAGAATGGAGAGGAAACCAACAGGCTGGGAAAAAATATTTGCAAATCAAATATCTAACAAAGGACCAGAACAGAGAATATATAAAGAGCTCTCAAACTCAATAATAATAAAACAAAAAAAATCCAATTATAACTGGAGAAAAAGACATGAACAGAGATTTCACTGAAGAGGAGATGCAGATGAATAACAGGCACGTGAAAAAGATATTCAACATCATTAGCCATTAGGGAATTGCAAATTAAAATTACAGTAAGATATTGCTACATACCTCCTAGAACAGCTAAAACAAGAAACAATGATAATGTTGGAGAAACTGGTTCTCTCCTACTTCCCTGGTGGGAATATAAAATGGTACGTTGGCAGTCTCTTATATAATTAAACATGCAACTACCATACAATCAAGCAATTATATTCTGGGGCATTTATCTTGGAGAAATAAAAATTTATGTTCATACAAAAATCTGTACACAAATGTTCATAGCATCTTTATTCATAGGCAAAAACCGAGAGCAACCCAAATATCCTTCAATGGGTGAATGGTTAAACAAACTCTGGTACATCCATACCATGGAATATTAATTATGCAGCAATAGAGGGGAATAAGCTATTGATACCTGCAACAACCTGGACCAAACTTGAGGATATTATGCTGAGTGAAAAGTTGACCCCAAAAGGTTATGTTGTGTACTATATGATTCCATTTGTATAACATGGTTGAAATGACAAAATTATAAAGATGAAGAGCAGATTAGTGGTTGCTCAGGGACAGAGAGGGGTGTGTGAATACAAAGGGGTAACGTAGGAAAGTCCCTTTGTGGTGATGGAATAGTGCTATACCTTGATTGTGGTCATGGTTACACAAATCAATACGTGGGATAAAATTACACAGAGCTATTTACACACACATAAATGAATGCATGTAAACAATGGGGAAACTGAACTTGGCCTGCTGTCCAGTTATTAGGAGTGTGTCAGTGTCAATTTCCTGATTGATATTGTACGACAACTACATAAATGTCCCCATGGGGGAAGTTGGGTGAAGGATACACAGGACTATGTGTACTATCTTGCAACTTCCTGTGAGTCTATAATTATTTCAAAATAGAAAGTTAAAAAAGAAGATTTAGAATGTCCAAGAATGGGTTTGAACCCTGAGACCCTTTGTTCCCAGAGCACTGGTAGGATTAATGCTCTTCGGAACACATGCTTGGAAATGCTTGTCAAAGAACCTGGGTTCAGAACCAGCTATCTTTGTCTCCATCCCTCTGGGATCCCCGCCCTGGACCTACCAGGCTTCACCTCCATCAGTAGCCAAGCTTTCCCCGAAGTCTTGTCTCACAGAGTTGATTTTGTTTCAGAGAGTTTTCTAGAAAAGTTGTATCTTGGTTCATCTCTACTTTTTGCTTTGGCTCAGCCTGTCCTATCAAGCTTCTGCCCCAATGTGTGTCACTCTGTGACAAGTGCCATGCCTCCACCACAAAACCTAATAGGATGTGACATAGGTGGGGGCAGGTCAGGGTAGTGTCAGCCAAGAGTCTTGAGGAAACAGATTCATTGCTGTGATAACTACCTACTCTCAGGAGGTATTTTGACATGAACAGAAGCCGTGAATGGATCTGGAAGAAAGAAGTAATTGTTTCTGCTGCAGCGGATCTGTACTGTGTACACACTTGGGTTGACATCTTTATCTCTATAGATACACAGCCTAGATCAATGGTTCTTAAACTTCAGCGGCCATATCAATCACCCAAGGAAGCCTGTTACTCCTCTGTTACATCAGAATCCTGGGGGAGAGGTCTCACCAGGTGATACTGATGCGGGAGATTCTGGGACCACACTTTCTTCTATGGCATCACTTTAAAAAAATCATTTTAGTTGAGAGCCTTCTTACTTGCAATTCATATTACATGAAGTGTTTAAAACTGATAACCTCCACACGCTCACACTAGGACTTGTTTAGCAAATTATTATTTTTTTTTTAATCTTGGTACATTTTAAGACATTGTGAAAAGGACACTTTTGGTCTACTCTGAGTGGGGTTTTTTTGTGTTTTTTTTTTTTTTAAAGATTTGTACCTGAACTAACATCTGTTGCCAATCTCCTTCTCCTTTCTCCTTCTCTTCTTTTTCTCCCCAAAGCCCCCCAGTACATAGCTGTATATTCTAGTTGTGAGGGCCTCTGGTTGTGCTATGTGGAACGCCGTCTCAGCATGGCTTGATGAGGCATGCCATGTCTGTGCCCAGGATCCAAACCTGCGAAACCCTGGGCCACCAAATCAGAGCATGTGAACATAAGCACTTGGCCACAGGGCTGGCCCCAGCAAATGATTTTTTATTCCCTTGCATATCACTCAGAAACAAACCAATGTAGGGGTGTGTGTGTTTGTGTGTGTGTTGAAAAAATAAAGGGTGATAAACATTTCCAAATTGTTGGAACCTCGCCACCATTGTGATATTCCCAGGGCTCTGGGAAATAAGAAGATTTTTCTTTTGTTTGTTTTTCTTAATCATGGTCAAGGAATCCTTAGAGACAGTGTGAACATTAACTTTATGAGCCCTGCAAAAGTCTTTATGAGTTTTGAACCCTGTATTTCTTTAACTTAATAAAAAAGTCCTAACGAATGAGTCTGATAGATTTGGTAACTTGTTTGTTGTTGGATATTCTGGCTTATCTTTAGAAGTCCCGCTGGAGTCATAACACAAGGGCAGCACAGCTTTATGAAAAAGGAACAAACACTCACTTAGCGCTTCGAGGTAATGAACATAGATAGTCCCAGTAATCCTGGATGTGGCTGGATGGCTTGCCGTGAGTTCCCTTGACTGGACACTGGTGATCCATCTGACCCTTGTGTTTCCCAAAGCTATTGTAAGCAATATAGCAAAATCTAATAAAAAGTATTAGAGGATGTCATAGCCTTTCCAATCACCCTCCCCCAACAAGGCAGTTTCTGAGTTTCTCTGGATTCTGTGACTTTGTGGTGCTGATTCAGATCGGTGATCTCCAAAATGGGGTGTCCGATGTTGATCCACAGGGGTGCAGAGGAAAATGTTGGAATTTTCATGTATATTTAGTTTTATCTAAAAAATAAATGTTTAACTTAACTAATACTAACATCTATGTTGGAATTGGCACCCTCACTTAGTCTACATGTTCCAGACACAGTCATGGCACCCCTGTAGCTTTCCCAGTGTCTTAAGAAAAGAGTGGGGAGTCTTTGATCAAGGAGGATGATGACAGCCCCTCATTTAGCCATGAGCTGTCAGGTTATTGAAAGATATTGCGGTAGACATGTTACTGGTTAGGTGGACTTATGGATCATGTTATCTAAATTTAATTAAACTAGACCTCACTAAAAAAACAAGTGGCTTAAAACAATTCCTTCGAGGAATTGCCCATATCTTTACCACAGAAAACTCACCTAAAAAAGTCAAACAACCCAAAGAGTCAACTAAAGATAATAATAATGCAAACACAAGAGAACGTCAAGGCAGTGGAAGAGCTGACATTTTTCCTACTCCTCAGCGAGTCTTCATCTGCTCACATCATGGGGTATTTTAAAAATCAGAGATGACCTATTGGATGTGAAAAGAAGTTGGTCAATCCGTGAGAAAGTGCTTTTTGAAGACTTACACGTTATGAAAAGAACAAATTGAAAGTGGATATTTGGAAACATTTCCATGTCTATATAGTCTAATTTTTACCTGAAAAAAATTCTGTGCCACCTATAAAACCTCATATCAGCATACTTAAAGAAACTATCAAAACTCTGCTGAAACTTCTTCAGAGTTTTAGTGAGTTTTGAACCTTTTGTTAAAAGTACGAAAATGAAATATTTTGTGATTAGTTAGGAAGAGCAACTGATTGACATCAGAGAAGATGAAATTCACTAGCAGAATTTAAGCAAAAACCTTTGCATAATCAATGGAGTGGAATGAAAATGAGCCTCTAAAGTGGCACATAGTCCATCTGTTTCTGCGCATCTTTGCAAGCGAACTGTTTCAGCTGTAATAAGCAATAAAGTCAAGTATCAAAGAGAGAAAGAGAGCGAAGGAGGGTGAGAGACAGAACTGAACCTACAACCTGAATTAGAATTACTGTATCACAAGTATTACGCCACTGTATTCTAAAATAAGGAAGCATTTCCAATCATACCATTCCACTGAAAATTACCATTCATAAGCTCCTTTGTGAGGGCAAAGTTTTGTTAACTTGTCAATAAACTGCTTTAAAACATGTATATATAGTATGAGATATAAATATGACCTTAGTCTCAAACTTTAACAATTTCTTCTATGTACATTTTTAATGGACAAAATATATACATCAATGGTACATAAACATTTTGAAACTTTCTCTTTCTGGTTATTAGTTTTTGTGGATGCAATAAACAGTCAAAAGTTTGAAGACCATAGATTTAAATAGGAGTGAAAAATGACATCTGGAAAAATCCAGGAGAGACTAAACTAATCTGCATGATAACAATGTCAGCCTGAGGGGGAGGGGCTGGGAGAGGGATCCACAGGTGTGAGTTGTTGGGAGGGGAGGGGCAGACTGGATTTGTTCTTTGTCAGTTTGTCCATTTGTCATGCTGTGCAGGAGAGATGGAGAAGAGAAGAAAAGCACTGTCGGGTAGAGAATGTTACAGCGTGTTGCTATATGACATTCAGTGTACTGAGTTTTACTCTTTGACGCCCTTTCAAGAGACTTGAACAAAGATCTGAATAACTTTTCCATGCTTTTAGGATAACTGACTCTCAATCCTGTTTGAGGTTACACTGAGCTAAGACTGTCATGAGGAGACCCAGCTGCCTACGGGTAACAGAGGCATCAGCCATGTCTTCACCACAGAAAACGCTGGTCCAAAAACCCCAACCATGGTATTCAAAGAGTATGGCTCACTAGATTGACCACAGGAACAAATCTATCAGCCTGAAAATTGCCAACTTAGTGCGTATGTATGAATATAGAAATACAAAGTTATAAATATAAAATTTTTAATTTGCTCAACATCAAAATAATTCTGGAAGGAAATGATACTTCAAAGGTGGATAGGATCAGATTGTGAGTGCAACATGCAAAAACATCCAAACTTAGATCACACTTGCAGTGTGACATGTGGAAATAGGCCAGCAAAAGAGAACCTATGGCTGCCCCAAAAGCAAATGTGATATGCACCAAGAAAAGTATGGGGTGCCTATTGCCCTGTCATCTCACTAGAGTCCACAGAATTGCACCAGACCCCTTCCAACAACCGGCACCATGTAAGTGAAGAGGCCACATCCAGCAAGCTGTGGAAGTTCCCGTGGACTTTTCCGTTATAACCCCAGAGACGTTCAGACTTTCAGAAAGGACAGAGGTGTGCAAGGAGCAATTCAAGGTGGGTAGAAAGGTGGGCAGATTGGAAGTCAAAAGTGGGACATGTAATAAGGAACCTGCAATATGATATTTTAAGATGACAGAACTGAGATGCTAAGATTCTTAAGTCTTTGGAGAAGTTTTCAAGGGCTGAGCATAGGAATCCCAAGCATTAGGAATTGGGAGTAGAGAAAGACCTTGAATTCTATAAAAATCTACATGTGTACATGAGGTGAGTATAAGAGGAACAGGCTAGAAGGCAAGATATTAAGAAACATTTCTAATGACAAATGCTTTGAAAATAAAATTGCACTGTAAGGTATTGCAGCTTCTATGACTGCAAAACAATGTAAGCACTGGACGCTCTTAGCGTGACCATTGCATTAGTGAGCTCAGGCTGCCACAAACCAGGTGGCTTCAACACCAGAAATTTGTGTCTCCAAGTTCTGGTGGCTAGAAGTCCGAGATCAAGGTGTCAATGGGGTTGGTTCCTTCTGAGGACTGTGAGGCATAAAAAACAAAATTCAACTGAGTACCTTTTAAAGATCTTATTGACTCAACGATTCATGAATTGGGCAGCATCCAATCTAGCAGATAGAAAGGCGCTCTTAGGAGCTATGTACAAAATGAAAGACTTACAGGCAGAAAGGAGCAGGAACAAGGAAGTTACATTAGGCAAACAAGTAGGTTGGTTATCGCAAGGTTACTTTCCTGTAGGGGATGGCAGGGGTCTATCAGGCAGATTACCCAACTAGAGCCGATCAGGCAATTCCTGATCGACTGGTTTAAGATTTCATTTCTTGGAGAGCTAATACTGTAATTAACTTAAGTCTTGGTTTGGTGACACCGGCTTAGCATCAGCGACTCCATTTGGGGCCTGTTGTCTTGTTTTTAGCAGAGGGAAGGATCTCTTGCATGTTTCTCTCCTAGCTTCTGATGGTGTGCTGGCAATCCTTGATGTCCTTCATAGATGGTGTCTTCTCCCTGTGTCTTCACATCATTTTCCCCTCTCTGTGTGTCTTTGTGTCCAAATTTCTCCTTTTTATAGGGAGACAAGTCATGTCGGATTAGGGACCCATTCTATTCCAGTATGACCTCATTTTAACTAATTACATTTGCAATGACTCTATTTCCAAATAGTCACATTCTGAGACCCTGGGTGTCAGGACTCCCACATGTGAATTTGGAGGGGACACAGTCCAATCCATACCAACCATGGCTATGTAAAAATAAAACCCACCTCCTTTATTCCTTTTAAACTATGGCTTTGGTCAAGGGGTGGGATTTGCAAAACTGGCAATTCTGCATTACTATCAATGAATCACATCATGAATTACAATGCCCTTAATCACCCCATATGTAATCTCCCTCCTGTACCCAAGGACAGCCCCCCACAGGTAGAAACCAACCAAAACTGTTTTGAGGTAAGAATCGGTTATGTGATTTACATTCCCGTCCCTGTCCCCAGCCATGCCTCCCCACGCTGGTTTCTCCTCTCCATATGTCATACCCTTTGTTCTTCTAAAGCTACAGATAAAAGATTTCGGACCAGGCAACATTTGAGGGTGTCTGTACAATCTGTGGAATATCTTCCCAAATGAACAGCGAAAGGAAGCACTTAAAAGGTATTATTTCAATAAGATGTTCATTCTGAACATACCAGAAGTGAGATTTTTAAAAAAATTCTTGCCCTTTACTTGCTATCATTTCTAATATGAATAAAGAAGCTGTCTTTACCTCAGGGCAGGATGCTTCCCTTCAGAATACAGTGGCTAGAAATACAGCATGCAGACAGCCATAAATCCTTAGTGTACAGGATGCAGAGAAAGCATTCTGATGCATTTCATGACCTGTGAGCATGAAAATCTTCTACACGCATCAAGTGTTGCTGTTGGCATTCGTGTGAATGTGTGGTGGTTTGAATAATGAGGAAGGCCTTGGCAACTGCCCTCAGGCTCCAGGAGCGAGGGAGGTGACTCAGCTTCCATACGTAATTTCCAGGTAGAAATTACAAGTAGAAAATGTGAATTGAACTGAAATTTCTAAACCTGAAAGTGTCTTCTTGGAATATTAAAATAACCCAATCTGAACGCAACACAGACTTAGCAGAACTATAAGCCTCTGGATTTCTGGAAGATACTTTAGAAACGTGTTTATGTCTGAAACTTTGAGGGGCTCTCTGAGGAGATAACACGAGTAATGGTCACAGGGTGTGACCTTTCTCAAAGATATGAGCCACACCAGATGTGTCTGACCAACGACCGTGACCATGTGATAGGCATCGTACGGAAGATAACAAGGGAACCTTTTGGCCTCTTCCAACCTTACAATCCTATTAGTCTGAACTCCAGGTGGTGAAGACATCCATAGGCTCAAAAAGGGCAGAATGAAGTGTGTCTGGGCCAGAAATCCAAAAGCCTTTACCTCTTCCAGCTCTGTGCTAAAGTATTCAGTTCTGGAAGTGAAAGAAAAAGGGGGAGGTGGCACTCAAAAAATTGTATGGAGTACCTACATTAAATGAGATGAACCGTTTATCATTTCCATAGGAAAAGTAGGAGAGTCCACCCAGAGACAAACTCTTAGGTCCATCTTTTGGAGCACAAAAGGAGTTCAAGCCTTGCCAAAACATATATAAGTATTAGGATTTGGAGGGGTTCCATTTGTTCTCAAACGCCCTGGAATTACATTGAGCATAAGTGCCTGTGTGGTTCCTGTAACAAGAGCCAGCATGTGTCACTGCTTCCAAGGTAAGTCAACCCTACAGAAGGGACAGAATATCGCTTGTTCAGTGTGCCATTTGAAATCAAAAGGGAACAAGGTGGCAAGTGTTTGTTGATTACCTCCCTCTCTACCAGTGGACTAGTCTATCTATAAGCCAATCCACTTCCTTTTTTAAAAAGACTGTGGTAAAATACACATAATATAAAATGAACCCATAAAATTTTAGCCATTTTTATGTGTACAATTCAGTGGCATTAAAAATCCGCTCAACAATAGTATGCAACTGTCACCACTACCAAAACTTTGTCATCATTTCCAAAACTTTGTCGTCATCCTAAACAGAAACTCTCCACTTGCTCTTTAATCCGAAGGAAACAACTGTGCAAATTGTGTTACTCTCTCCTGTCTGACTCCAAGCACTGCTTCAGTCCTGTGGTACCTTCTACTGAGAAACAACAGGGCTGAGGACATGGAGTGACCACCGTGATGCACAACTGTCCTAGCTAAGGTTCCGTGACCTGCGTGGGATAAGGGTCCAGGCTGCACCATCCTGGCAGGGAGAACACACTCAGATCCTCCGCCAGTATATTTCCAGGAACACTGCCTCCTCCACATGGCCTGCTTGTTCTGTGTTGAGATGAGCGCTCAATTAATTTTAATGATGTCATAAACTAGATAATAGGAAAATGAAATGGACCAGTCTGCTTTCACTCTTAGGGGCTAATGACAGTGGACACACAATAAACAAATAGTGTTAAGGCTGAAAAATGACTCCTTCCTCTTGGTCATTTGTCTGGTCTGGGCTTTTAAAGCCCCGACGGCTTTGTTTATTTAGGAGGCAGCAGTAAATCTCTGATATGGAATGGACAGAGCAAGAAGGCCATCTTGCTCCCCAGCCGTGGCTTCCATCTACCACTTTTTTCCACCCCCAGGCAGTGGGAACAGCTAACACTACTTCTGCCTCTGAGGGGAGGAAAAGGTTATGGGCGACAAGACTTCTTTTAATCTTGCAGGTTTCCTTCTAGAATACAGGATCAGCTTGACGAGATGCCAGTTCTATGCATGCCACTGCCACCTGGGGTCTTCTCACCTTCACATACTCAAGACCACCTGATAAAAACACTTGCATATTTTTGTCTTTGGTGGCTCCTCTGCTGTGATAATATCCTATGTCCATTTCAGTCATCTCTGGGAAATAAAGTGAGTGTCTCGGACATGTGAGTTATAGCCCTCATTACTGATGGGGAAATTGAGGCTTGGTATATTAAGTGACTAACTCTAAAATAACCAGTTAGCTAAAACTCCAAACCTTACCTGTTGGCCAATTTATAGGTACTCCCTTTCCCATAGGTAGAGCGTCAGAAGACCAAAGCTTGGGACTGCCTATGGTGAGAACCAGCAGAGACAGTAAGGAGGAAGCTTGAGACAATGGAACCAGAAATTGGACACAATACTCCGAATAATAGAATTCCAGAATTGGAAACAACCGTAAGGATTATTTTAGACCAGTGAGCCTCAAACCATTTGTGCTGGTTAAAATATAGACCCCTAGGCTCTCCCTGATCTGTTCATTCAGAATTTCTTGGAGGTGGGATCCACAAATCTGTATTTTTTAACAGCTTTCCAGGTCATTTGGGTGCTGTACCAGATCCTGGAAACAATGATCACATTGACCAAACCTCCCACAGAAGATGCATCTGAAAGAAACATGAGACAATCCTCTTTTGTTCTGGACTTGCACTCCTGTAGATGCAGCCTGGGATGGTATTAGCATTTTCAATGATGGAATCATAGTAGGGAATCATTATTGAATTTGGGGTCAGTGAATATTCTCAAATTCTTTTCTCATGAATCACCATGATATTTATTCTCGAATCTCTAAAGGCACAAGACAGGGATGAGATTTGAAAAACTGGAAACTTATTTAAGCCCAGTTAGTTTGCTCTGCCCTCCTTTCCTATGTCCATCTTTTCTTATTAAAATCAATGGTGTTTCCATCTCATCATGGGTATCAAATTATAACACAAACAGGAAGTAAGCCTAGTTCTACGGCATGGTTCACATTTCAATTCAGTTCAATACATATTTAATCAACAAGTAATTCAGCAAATTATTTACATGCTAGGCACTTTATATTTAAATATATAACTTAAATACAACGTAGAATTGATATTCGCTGGAAGAGAGAGGCCAGGTGTTATGCATATCTGAAGAATGCAAAGATCACATCTTGTTGAGGGTGGGCTGAGGACAGAGGGGCCTTATTGGGAGAGATCCCATTTGAGCTGGAGTTTAAAGTACCATCTTCAAAGATGGGCTCAGGAAGGCATTTCATGTATTGAAAAACTCGTGAGCCAAGTAACGAATGTAGGAAGTGTTGAGGGTGGGGGTGGTCACAGAATAGTCCATTTTAAGGCTAAAAAAGTGGGTTAGGGCTGGTGTAGGGAGGGCCTTCTAGCTAAAGAATTTAGATATCATTTTTCAGAAGTGGGGAGCCATTAAATGCCCTGGAGCAGAGGAGTGGCCATATGAACAAACTGAAGCCAGGGAAGATTGGAGTCAAGAGCTCCTGTCTAGAGGTAGGAGGAAATAAAATATTTATAACCTCAAACAGTAAGAAACCCTCTGTATTAGTTTCCTATGGCTGCTGTAACAAATTGCCACAAATTTCATGGCTTAAAACAATAGACATTTACTCTCTTACAGTTCTGGAGATCAGAAGTCCAAAATCAGCTTCACTGGGCCAAAATCAAGATGGCTTTAGAGGAGAGTTCATTTCCTTGTCTTCCAGCTTCTAGAGCTGCATTCCTTGCATTCCTTGCATTCCTGTTGGCCCCTGCTGAAACAAGCTGTGTTGTTTTTGTAATTAAAATAAAGAGGGGAGAAGTCAATGAGGGCCAGAAATAGGACAGTGAAGATGAAAAAGGGCTGATGTGAGAGGAATTGCAGAGATCAAGTCTCCAAGAATGGGCAACCCAATAGATATCAGGAAGAAAGGAAAATGAAAGAGATCCCAGGCTTGCAGCTGGGTGATAGCAAGGTAGGCTGTTAGTGGACATCTTGGCACGAGGAGCTAATTTGGGGAAGGTGAGGTTTCCTTCAGCTCTGTTTATCTTTTTAGGCAAGCCCACTAGTATTTTGCTTTTATACTGTGGTAATGACATGAAACTTCCAGAATTTCCATCTAATCAGTCACTAGGAAGAAATCTCCTTTTAGGGAACCAAGACCCTTCAGCAGTTCTTAATTTCCACTTCAAAGGCTCCTCTGTTTCTGCATTCACAGAGCCTAACCTTGGAGCCCAGCCCTAATGAGAGGTGGCAATGCCTTTGCTCTGGCTGCTCATCAGCATCTGTCCACAGCACTGAGACCCATCCCCTGGGAAGTTCTGTTGCAGTTCTACTTGGAGGTGGAGTGGGGAAGGAGTAGTTGCCTGTGGTATCTCTGGGACAGAACCAAGGATCATCCTCAGCTCCTTCTGTGTCCCCGTCCAGTCACCAGACCAGGCTGGAACCTCCTGCCTTGCCTCCTACGCCCCCTCTTGCGGCAACAGTAACCCAGGAGACAGTGAGTCAAGATAGGCCTTTGGAGAGAGGCCGAGGAGGGGAGTGGGAGCAGAGGTAGGGGCCCTGGATGTGCAGAGTGCCCAAACCTGATCTCAGTGGAAAACTTTTTGGCAAAAAGAACCTTAGACTGGAAAGTAGGGGGCCAGATCCTTCCACAGCTATTAGCTCTGTGCAAGGAATCTGGGAAAGGCCCTTCCTGCTCAGGGCTGATTCTCCAGGCACTCTTCAACGTCCAGAGTTCTGGCCATGGGGGGCGGGGAGAGGGGCTCCTTTGTAGATTAAAGACAAACATTGATGGCCTCTGCTCAAACATTACTTTGGTTCACAGGTGAGTATTAGGCTGAATAATGGCCCCTCATCTACTCCTAGAACTTATAATTGTTACCTTTTTTGGAAAAACGGTCTTTGCAGATGTGATTAAGGATCTTGAGATGAGGGAGATTATCCTGGTTTATCCAGGTGGGCCCTAAATGCCATCATAAATGTCCTTGTAAGAGAGAGGCAGAGGGAAATTTCACACACACATACACACACACACACAGAGGAAAAGGTGGTCTGAAGATGGAGCAGGGAGTAATTCACAGATGTTGGCCCCAGAAATTGGAGCGATGAGGCTACAAGCCAAGGAATGCCAGCAGCCACTACAAGCTGGAAGAGACAAAGAACAGATTAGCCCCTAGAGCCTCTGGAGAAAGCACAGCCCTGCTGAAACCTTGATTTCAGACAGTGATACTGATTTCAGACTTCTGGCTTCCAGAACTGTGAGAAGACAAATTTCTGTTGTTTTAAACCCCAAGTTTGTAGTTATTTGTTACAGCAGCCACAGGAAACGAATACCACGTGCAAGGCCACCTTGGGCCTGTGCATCCCAGAGAAGCACTTACTATGTCCTTGGCAGGTCCTCTTGACATGACCTGGGACCCTCCTTAAGGAAAGCTCCTGCTCCCTGCACCCTATAGTAGAAAAAGCAATGAGAAGAAAGTCAGAAGACCCACATGGCTTTGAGCAAGTCACTCCATTTGTCTGAAAAATGGTTCCCCATCTGATGAGAGCAGGGACCACATTTCATTCCTCTCTATTCCTTGGTGGCTAGAATAGTGCTAGACACATCTATGGGAAGCACTCAATGTTTGTTGAATAAATAATATTATTCATTATCCTTCTCCTCCTACCTTACATAGTTGTCTACTGTGGAGCCTAAATTAGAAAAGTAAGAGTATTTTGAAAGTCCCAATGCAATAAACAAAAGTTAAGTGTTGTTAACTGAGACGTATGTCTCATTGAACTGCATTATTCAGAATGCGAAAGTTACAGCTGGGACCCGGCCTTCTGGAAGCCACATCTCCTACACACATCGGGAGAGAAAACACATTGCTTGGGGTCTCAGCAGAAGTGGAGCCTGGAGCTATTTCTCCAAAGGCAAGGAGAATGTCTTTTTAATGAGCTGAGCAGTTGCGCAGTCTGCATTTGAATCTGCTGAATTGCTCTACTCCCTGTAGATGGTGTGGGAGTGGAAGACGAGAATCTAGGGAACTATGTTTGTTTATAAGGGAAGCCTAGTTTGGGAGGCTGTGGGTGCATGTGATATAGTAAAAAATATATCTGGTCTTTGCCCCCAGTTCCTGACATATAATCTAGCTTTGTCCCTGAGCCCCTTTCAACCATACCCGACTTTATGCTAGCAAGGTGACTTATGGTGGGCCCTTGACTGGTTTCAAGAAGGAGCTAACTACACTAGAAAGATCAGGCATGTGATTAGAGAGTTAGAACTTTCAACCCCACCCCCTAACCTCCATGGGTGGGAGAGGGACTGAAGATTGAGTTCCTTCTCATGGCCAATGATTTAATCAAACATGTGAATGTAACAAAACCCTAATAAAAACTCTGCACACCAAAGCTCACAGGGGCTTCCCGGTTAGTGAACATATCAATGTTCCAGGAGGGTGGTGCACCCCAACTGCATAGGGACAGAAGCTCCTGCTCTGGGGACCCTTTCAGATCTTGCCATATGTATCTCTTCATCTGTCTGTTCATTTGTATCCTTTGTAATAAAATAGTGATTGGAAGTACAGTCCTATGCTGCATTAACAACATTTCAATCAACAATGGACCACATATATGACAGTGGTCCCACAAGATGAGTACCATATAGACTAGGTATGCAGTAGGCTATACCATGTAGGTTTGTGTAAGTACACTCTATGATGTTCACATGATGACACAGTCATCTAAGGATGTGTTTCTCAGAACGCATCCCTGTCGTTTAGGAACACGTGACTGCACAGCACTTTCCTGGTTTCCGTGAGTCCCTCTAGTGAGTTAGCAAACCTGAAGGGGTTGTGGGAGGCTCTGAACCTGCAACCAAGTCAGACAGAAGTGTAGGTAGCCTGGGGACCCCACCTGTGACTGGCATCTGAAGTAAGAGCAGTCTTGTTGGGGACCCTGCCTTTCAACTTGTGAGATCTGATGCTAATTCCAGGCATTTCGTGTCAGAATTAAACTGAAGTGGAAGACACTCACTTGAGTCAAAAAATCAGTGTCAGAACTTAGCTGAATATCCAATTCATTGGGCTTCTCCATTTGAAGGTCAATGGCAGAGGACATAGCCCTAGCCTCTGATTGACCAGACAAGAAGAAATGTGGCAGTGTAGACCAAGCACAGGGAGTCCAGCCATGCAGCTTCTATCATTGTTTCTACCACTTACCCTAGAGCAATGCCTTAACCTCCCTCGTGTCCTCACCTACAAGATGAGGCAACGTAGCCACACATCAGAGTCACCTGAGAAATTTTTAAAATGCAGAGTCTCCCAGGCCCACTCTTCAGAATCAGAGTCTGAAGAGTGGGAGGAAGTCCCAGGGAGCAGTGTTTGTTAAAACTACCTCCCAGGTGATTCTGTTTCAAGGAATGGTAGTAGACCCAGTCAGGGTTTTTTCAGATTCCCTGATGATGAGAACAGCCTGGGCCTCATTGCAAATCTACTAAATCAGTATTCCCACTGGAGGGATCTAGGAATTTGTCTTTTAAGCAAGTGCTGCAGGGGATTCTTAGCAACACAAGAGTTTGTGAAGTAAGACTTAAAGCGGTGGTTCTACAAGTATGAGATTGGGACCAGCATCACCTGCATCACCTGGGATCTTGTTAGAAATGCAAAGTCTCAGGCTCCATCCTGGACCTGCTGCATCAGAAACTCTGGGGCTGGGGTCCAGGAACCTGAGCTTAAACAAGCCCTCCAGGAGATTCTGATGCAGGCTCAGTTTGAAAACCATTCACCCGGAGAGCTTCTAAGTGTCCTGGTAGCACTGGCGATTTCAGCCTAAATCTTACATGGGCGATTTCATTCCATTTCTTCTGTGAACTCAATAAAAGACCCTTTCCTGGCAACCATAGAGCTCAGACTCCCTGGAAGCTCTGATGTGCTCTCCTTTTGACCCTAATGTCAATCCTGAGACCTTACTCTCCATCGAGACTGACCGGGAGACTCACGCACTCTGTCCCCAAGCCAAAAGTCAGGATGGAACTCCTTTCCACTATTAATTGCAAAAGGACCAGCTTTCCAGAATAAGAAAATCCACTCTCTTCTTGGGTCCTTCCCACTGCAGAAGCTGGTTGGGCACTATTTTTTCCTCTAGACAGATAAAAATGTTGCAGGCTTCTCTAGTTTGGATCTTGTAGGATCTTTAAAGCTCACAGACTCATGTTACTGGGAGAGAATTGAGAGATCCTCTAGTCTAATCTGATTTTACCAACTAAGAAGCGGAGGGGCCCAGAGCTAGGTGGTAACGTGTCCATAGTAACAGAGGTAGTAACTCAATTCGTGAAAAAGCTGGACTCACCTTCAAAC